>NW_020455574.1:567059-676350 GCF_003342845.1 Nothoprocta perdicaria
AAAATGATAAAAAAAAAAAAAGGAAAATTATATGGGAACCAGAGGGGTGGGGTTTTTTTGTGAATCCAGACTTTCATGACACATGGATTTAGCCTGAGCTACTCAGCAATAAGGAGAGAGAATTGGAAAACAATTCCCTATTATAATTCCAAGGGAGTAAGATATTCTATTATCTTCAGAACTAAATTTCTGAAAAGGTTGAGCAAGAACAAACAATTGCACAGGTAAAAGAGACAACATGTTACTAGCTCAAGGAAAAAAAAATGCAATTTAATTCTTAATAAACTTTATTCACAAAGAAAAGTCCATCTGTCTAAATTACTTTTAAATGGCACTGGCCTTGAAGAATAAATCCACAGCAATGCATGACCAAAAAATAAACAAATAAAGAAAACACTTCAGCGTCCTCAGCCTTCAGGAGCTGTTGGTCCCAAAGTGCAAAAGCTGTAGCTTTTAGCTATGCTAAAAACATCTTGCCACGAAATCTGCTGGGGCAGCCTTAGGCCTAGATTCATCATTTTTTTCACGAAATATTAAAAACAGTATTTTTATTAACCCTACTCCTCCTCAAACAGTCAAAAAAGAAGAAACAACAGCAGTTAGAGAAGTCTGTAAGGAGCCACCTGAACCTAAGAGGGGAGCAGAAAATGGAGCAAGAAAGAGAGAAGAAACTCAGTAGGAAGACTAGTGGACAGATGTGACTGAAAAATACTGATAATACTTAGGAAAAAAAAATATGCATGCTAAGGACCTCTAAAAATGTGATAATAATAAATCAAATATATTAATAGAGAAAGGCAAAATTAAGGACTTCCTCTCAGGCTGATCCTGATACCTGGGMCACTTCTTTCTTTTTAACTGCTTGAACTTGGTCCATCTGACAAAACCGAACCCAGAATGAAACTTCTCCTAAAAATTTATTTGCCAAYTATTGTAAAATATATTTGCAAAAATTATTATTTGCCAATATTTGTCTGTCTTTTCATATGAAGCAGAACCCTGGGCATGTGGCACTTCTGGTTGATGCCTAAGATCATCCAAGGCTGTGGAGCAGCTCACTTTAGCCTCTTCTTCCCCTTCCACCTGCTTCCTTAACCCTTGCATTCCTGCCTGCAAAGTAGCTCAGCTTCTCAAGGGAGCAGAGAGGACCCTCGTGACCTTGGATGGAGCTCAGACAACCAGGTCTCAGGAGGATACAGGCATTTGCCCTTTCTATTCCCACAGCAGCTGCACAGCACTGCGCAACACATTAGATCATACCRACAGCTGTGAAACTCCTTCCATAGTCCCTAGGTAGAGTGAAATGCTTCAGTCCATAAAATATGACCTCTTTCCACAGCTCTTCAGAGCCACTTGTCTTTCTTAATTGACTTTGAGATGATGCTGGATCCGTCAGTCCTAAGTATCAGGGTTGCAACCCTAGTAATTTGGTAAATAATGGAACTCCATCCAAACAGATGAGCCCAAACCACCTTCAGCAGCATCTGCCCTAACCAGTAGCAATTTAACTGCAATTGCTAAGTTCTGCCCTGAAGCAGCTTAGAAGCATGTGGTGTCCTATACCATATTTCAAAACAAAGTAGAACGAACACCTTGAGAGTTTCCAAATGAATCTCTGTTTGGAAACTACAGCTTCACTTCTGGGCCTAAAGGCCTGGTTAAGCCACCATGCTGCTTTATGTGTACTAGGCTTTGGGATCAGCACTCCATACAGTATTTAATGTGACATACAGGATGGTTCTGGGAGCTAGCACAAGGCAAGGAAGCCACCTCTGAGTCACTGAGCAACTTCTGATACAGTCACTCTCCTTAAAGTAACTGCAGATGTTCCTGCCATCTATACACAATATGCAACGTTGATTTCTGAGGAATGAGTTTCAACAGACACATTACTCACTGACTTTCTATCCTGATATTGRTGTCTGAAAAATAGAGCGGGTGAACTTAAAGGTGTCATTCATTTCCTCTGGCATACAGAGTAAGCAGCACGGAAAAATGCTGACTAAAGTCACCTTCAGAAACTTTCATAACATCATTAAGTGATGACAAAACAAGAAACGAAGCAGCYGCTTCTCAGATAGTCATTCAAGGAAGTTTTCCATTAATTCTGCCCTATGTTTTCCCAGCTCAGCTAACAACTCTAATTTGTAAATGCCTGAGGCTGAGGGGAGTGAAGGCCCTCAGTTAACTGCATATACTGCAGGCAACTGCACACGCACAGGTCGTGTTGTTTCAAAGGTCCTGCACAGAAAAAAGAAAAAGAAAAAAAGAAAAAAAAGAAAAGTTTTACCGAGAAAGCCTGCCAACATTAGAAAGATTTTGGTATGGAACTGGATATTGATATACAGCCAGAGGGTTACCATATTTAGCTATTCCACTATGAATAAACTGGAAAAACRCCTGATATAGGCTCAGAACCAATTTTTCTGCATACTTTTCAAGATGTTAGCAGCCATGTGGGTTTTTTTTTCGCTCTTCTGCGCTCATTTTCATCTGAAAACAGGCAACGCTGTGGCTATTCCTGAGTAGCTACCGTAGCAAGCAAAAGTAGCTCTTGGCTCCTAGCTAAGGAGAAAGTTCATTAGCCTTCAAATATTTAATTTGAATCATTTTATTCCCACATCCTCTGTTACTCAAGTTCCCTGTCCTGCCATCTCCCCAGTTGCCTGTGCGTACCAATCTGCTATCGATTTGCTAGCCCATGGGCTAGCAAACTCCTCCTAGGGAAACCAAGGAGCACTTGTAGCTGTGGTTCTCATGGCAGTTCACAGGAGCATTGGCCACCCCAGGACAGGAGCTTCCCCTGCCACTCGAGCCCAGCACGACACTGTGTGCCTGGCCCTGGCTTCTCCAAACAGGGGAAATCTGCCAGCCTGGACCAGGTCCCAGAGCAAGTTTGGATTCTTACAGGAAAGTTTAGCTATTGCATAATTATCAACTCCACTCCCAAGGAAGGCAGAGCTTTAGGTAATAATTGAACATAATCTTCAGAAAACACCAGTGCTCTGCAAGAATACTCTGTTTTTCCAGACTTGTCTCCCATGTAACTGTGTAAAAAAAAAAAATGGGGAAGAAAACAAAAGATATTGACAACAAAAGCAGAAAAAATAGCAAGATAACAGTCCCAGAAAAGACATGATCTAACTAAAAAGAGTTTGGGCCAGGGTTAGGAACCTCTAATTTTATTATTTTATTTGGATGTATTAGGAAGCAAGATGAAGTATACTCTTTCTGTTGTTTGAGAAAAAGAAAAAAAAATGACACTGAAGTCTGATATCAAAGATGATAGTGTAAGGACAAAACAGTGATATTAAATTTCAGTGTACAGATAATTCTGGTGTTAACAGGAACAATGCCCTTATCATACTGTCCTTAGCTGCTGGCCAACAATTCAATGCTTAAACACAKTTTTTTTTCACAATTCTAAACATTGAAACTGTTCCCAACTCTTTATGATATTGAAGAAATGAGAAGATTAATGTGTTAGAAGGGTTTCTTTGAGAGAAAAGGAAGAAAGCAAACAAAAACACTYAAGTTTTAATCCAAATWTTTCTTTTCATGATTTTTTTAAAGMCAATAAGCATATTTTCTATWTTCTTGTTTTCTACATTTCAAACAGATTAAAGCTACATTTCTTCCAGATGACCATGGATGTGAAAGGGGAACAGAAAGTCAAACACTCATGGAAAAAAAAAAACCCAAAACATTAAACCCTCACCCCGATTTGGCTTCTTCCCCATGTTTCTCCTCAAATCTGTTATTCAGCATCTTCTCCCCACCCCCAGCCACTGCCTTTGCCCCTGTGAACCTCTGAGATGTCTCCTCTCAAGGTAGGTGTTGGTGGAGACCAGCAAGGGTAGCTACAACATAACTGGAGCAACTGCTCAGATTTCATGGGCAGGAGCAATGCGAGGGCAAGGCTGCAAGCACCTCTGTTCTGCAAGGCACCCTGAATATAAAAATCCTGCTCAGTGCTCCTCTCAAGCCTAAAGACTGCTATAATTTCACACAGCCTCTAGGTTTAGACTTTTCCCCCTCTCTATTTTTTCTATTCTTTTGTCCACCAATTCCCAAGATTGTAGCGATGTAAGCCCTGAAAGTTAAGGGTAAAGATCTCTTTAAAAATCATAATTTAAGGTATGCAGGAGGCCAAATAAACAACACTCACTCAGGCTACTACATTAAACTGTTGGCACAATGATGCTAGTCTTTGGAGAGAACATCTTATCAGGTTTAATTTGCCTATATATATGGGGGGTAGCATATATCTTTCTGCAAACTTCATGCTCACATCTTACCTTCTTTAAAACACAATGTTTAAGTTTATATTTAAATGCTCTGCTGAGAGATTTGTTTGTTATGCTTGAAGTTTCTAGAAAAAAGGGCAATGAACCTAGTTGTGAAACCTCTCTCATGCATGAATAATCCTTATTGCTGTGAAAGTAAGCCAGGGCAATGATTGCTCTTTAATGGTTTACAGAAGGCTATGGATTAAATAACTGACATTTATGCTGGGTGAAAAAAAAAGCTAAAACTGGGCCCTAGGAGGGAGGRACACAGCGTGTTTTTTTAAACACCAGACTTCATCTTCCATGGTCAGGATGAAAAATACCCAATCCACGAGGGAATAAGGATTAGCAGTCAGAACCAGCAAGTATCCTCTAAAATCAAGGCCATAGGCTCTCAAGCACTTAAAACATCCAATTTTACCTCCTGGCTTAGCACTGTGAATGAAACAGCAATAGTCTCAAAAGAGTACAGGCAAAAGATTGAAATGCCCTTAAAAGAACAGAACTGCCCAACTTCTTGAAGCCAAGAGAGCGAGATTAGGGTGCAGGTCTTGCATCTTGTCYAATTCTGACTCCATAGCTTGGGACAGTTTCTATTGACTCAGCAATTTGACAAATATATCCACAGTTACCTTAAAGTAACTTTCCCCATTAGGAATTCCCTCAGCATTTACAATTAATTTGAGGGGGGGAAAAATCCACTAATTTTAGCAATAGAAAGCCTAACTATTGCAGCAAGTCTCCTGAATGATACTTAACGATAGCTTAGCACAGAACCAGAGGAATATTATTCTACAAAAGATTTAAAATGTGAAGCTTACACAGAAAATGAGGACAAACTTTGAAACCGGGAAATGTTTTGCCTAACTGCAACCTGACTAAATGAGTATTTCTTTTCTTTCAAGATTGATAGAGGGTTAACAGTAATATTCATCAACAACTCCTGGTAGAAGAATAGATATATAAATGCAATCTACTTTATTATATATAGTATAGTATTTAGAATATATACAGAAATAGAATATATATTTAGAATATATATAGAAATATAATTTAAAATATATATAGAAAGTACAATGCAGGATGGAAAAATACGTCTCTTGATAAGGAGAGTTTGGATCACAGCTGAACAGAGCAGTCTCACAAACCTGAGCTTCCAGCTCTGTTTACCCTACTTGTGAATTTATACAGCCCCCGGATTGCAAGGCTTGCAGCAAATTGAAGTATGATGGCAAAAAATACCTTCTTCCCCACAAATGAACCAGACATTTATCTTGCATTGGCCAAATACCTATTCAAAATAACTAGTTTTAAAATATTACTCTTTCCTCTGTCTCCAATTCCACATTTCCACTTGGAAAAAAGAAAAACTATACTTTTAACATTTACTAATCTACTGAGAAACTGAGGATACATATAAAGTTTGTTCAACCTGACTACTCATTTACAAATTGGTGCATTATTTAGACCTATAAATCCCCTAGAGGACTTTCAACATAGTTGTGCCCACACACCAAAGATAAGGTTCCAAGTATTTTTATGGCTTCAGAAATGTAAGAAGTAATTCAGAATAAAACCAGTCTTTAATTTCCTACTTCACTTACTAGAGGATATCATACAGTTCCTGAATCAGTATTACATGAGCTTAAACAATGAAGAGCAGTAGAAATACGAGCTCCGCATCACATAACTATGTTAACTTTCAGGTTTATAAAGTGGTATCTATTCCACACATACAGTATGATTAAAACGCTCTGATCTCAATTCGCTGCATCTTTGCAGAGAATAGAATCTCAAAATTGAAGTGTTTGAGTCTCAAGCAAAGGAAGCACCTCTAAACATATCTAAGGGTTAAGCACAGAGGAGCTAAATTCTTTATTGTCAGTATCCTTCCCGACATCTTTTTAGTATTATAGCAAATCTGCAGTTATTAAATTGTGCATATCATTACTTATTTTCTGTACAAGTTGCTTGTCACAGATCCACAGTGACTGGACTTGTGTTGTTTTCCTTCCTTCATTCTCTCTGGGATAAATGCCAAAAGGGATTAGCATTATCCTCAGGAGTCCAGTTTATAGCAGAGTAAAGCTTACAGTTTTGTTGCAAGGCTAATCACAGGATCCACAAAGGTGGCTGCAATGATAGCCACCTGTGAGAAAGGGATAAGGATATTGCTAAGACCTGTTTCCCACCTGTACAGAAAGCCAATTTTACCTGTACTTTCTGAATTTTACCTGTGCCTTCTGAACTTCTGATCTTTCTTACGGATGTTGGAACGACTAAGGCCTTATGCAAGACTTCCATGGATTAGATTGTTAATAATGCCTATTTAGTAACATTTGCATATTAACTAGGTCACTGGGGACAGACACAGGTATCTAGGAATATAGGAACAACACAATTTACTGTAGGCTTGAAGAAATTAATTACCTCGTCAAGCCATCAAAGGTTCCTACTTGGTGGTTATTGACCTTTGGGATCTGCACACATTCACAAGCCAATAGCTCTTCAGCCATTTTCTGTACTGACCTCTGAGTTTTGCAATATTTTTCCCCCATTTCAGCCTCAGGAGAGAAATTAAAGTTCACTCTCAAAACATAGTAACATAGAAGTGAGTGGGAAAAAGTGAATCAAGCTTATCTTTCACAAAATAATTTTCCCACATCCTGCACATTTATGTGCTGATATGTCTCAATGCACAAAACATGCATTTATCCCTTTCTGAAAGCTATCTGATTTGTGAAGAATCTAGAGTTAAATGGCTGAGACTGGAAAAAGACAACTATTTAATTTACATATGTAAATTTAGGAGATTTATAATACTAAGGTTGTTTTAGTATAAACACATTCATTGGTTTAAGCTTTATCAAGTGACAGACTTGACATTTCAAAAAACCAAACAAAATTCCCTTAAAGGAAAGTCCCAAATACTGCACCTTAATTGATAAGATCTCAACCTCTGTGTTCATTTCAGGTGTTGAAATGCTTCATATCTCTTTAAGTTGCTGTCTTTGGTGTGAATTATTTTCCTCTTCACAATCATAAAACTGAGAACACCAGATATTTTAGCAGATTTGCTACCTAAGTACCCCACTCCCAAAGTCAACACTTACCTATAAAACGGAGAAAAAATTGAACCACACATATACAGAAACCTCTAGAAGGATGGAAGCATTCACGAAAACAAAACCAAGAACAGTCCACCCAGAGATAAAATAGAGAAGTTGAAAAAATCAATTCAGCTATTGAATACCTTAATCTAAGTGTGTTTAGCTACAGCTTCTAAACCAGGGCCATCATGAGATAATCATAAGTTGCTATTAGGAGCTTTGATTGTTCCTTCTGGTGTTTTGTTATGTTGAGAAATGTCCTCTGGCTTTAGATCCAGTTCAGGGCCAGTGTGTTCTCTCCCACAGTTTGGATGTGGCCTCCAATTCTCCACCTGTACCTCAGGGTTGTACATGCATTTCTCTTTCATTTCTACTGAAATAAGGTAATAAGTTACTGAAATAAGGTAATAGTTACTGAAATAACTATTATTGCTGCAAATTCAGCTTTAGGGAAGAGAGAAAAATAGCTAAAAATAAGGTTTGTTTGTCTCGAAGACTGAACATCAGTATCTGTAGGAAAGGCAGGATCAGTTAGGTGTTAGGTAAGAGCACTGTCCAGATTCTGGAAATCTGGGTACTCTGATATTCTCTTTAGTTTGATTTTCAGACAACATTGCAGCTGTATCTGTTCTTTCTCCTCCTGTATTTTTCTGTCTCATTTTTTGGATTGTAGTCCCCAAGAGACATGTATTTGGTATGTGAATATGGACATTTTTGTACATCCTGGAGACCTCATTAACAAGCCTCATTTCCATATGAAGCACGKTGCATGCCGAACCTAAAGTCAAGCCTAAGGATGAAGGACAAGCTACCTCCCAGCTGTGTACGGGCAGAACCAGGCACACACCTGATGGAGGTGGAACAGCAAAGCAGCAAGYTTACCACCATGTTTCAGCTGAGAGGTGGCAAATAGTACCTGAAAGAACAGCTTCCTTATCTATCTTCTAGCTGTAATTGATGAATCAGTGCTCCTTGTCAGCYTGGAGACACAAAGCAGATCCATTAGCCTGTGTGAAGCCTGTCAAACTCAACATGCCAAATCTACACCTGCGAACACTGCAAGAGCTGAGGATCAAGATCTCAAGCACTTAACTCCATGTACGTAGATACTGTTTGTCACGGCGTGTCAGTCTGAAACAAGCCAAGGTGCTTCCTAAGCCTCGTTTGCTCAAGTATCACCATAAGCAGGACTGCACTGCACCGTGTCAGGCTATGAACGGCTGAGACCATTTGCTGGCTCTTCTAGCCTTTCCCAAAGGAGAGGCAAATTTAACTATTTTCCCCCAATGTTATTTCAACATAAGCTGTAGCTATCAGGGATCATGGACCGGATTTCAGAAGTTTCTGGCATACTCCTACAGTATTGGTATATGTAGGCCAAGGTTGGTTGGGTTATTGCCACATACTGTGTTATAAGTCACAAGCTTGAGGATTTGCCTTCTCTCAAGTACAAAAGCTGAATCTTAGTGACTAATCTGATCCCTCTGCAGCATCTTTTATTTAAAGGAAGATTATCTCTTCCACAAAGACTCGCTGTCCTTTAGTAAGGCTGTTTTCTGATGGATGTTACTACAAAACTGCTGTTGATAGCTGTACAAGTGCCTCTCACAAGATACGAGTATACTACATAACAAGGCACATAAAATGAAGTACTTGTGCTTGCCTCATTTTCAGAGGCAGGAAAATCAGATATGAGCTTAAGTACTCATGTTTCCTTGTTTCACTCAAAATAGAACCTCAGATGTCTGATCTGTAAAGTTCAACAAGAGTTGTTTCACCCTTACCATTTTTAACTGCATTTCATCCTGCACTTGCAAGATGCTGTACAAGGCTGAAATTTTCAACATTTCACAAGAAAAAAAGAAAAAATGTCATATGTATAAAGCATTCATGCATGCACACGCACACACACACACACAAAAACATTTTCCAATTCATGAAATTAAGAAGGTCAGATAAGCATTTCATAACTCTAAAACAGGTATCCAAACAACTGCCATCCTTTATGATTTTTTTTCAGGAATTTGTATCAAATAAAACACTGACTAGTTTTGTTCTATTTTTTTTTAAGATTTATCAACATTATTTGTTGGTTGCAGAACAGGTGGACCTCATAATTCATAAACATTTCAGAGTGCTGATTTACTGTTTCATAGGTATCACCACACAATGGCCTCTCCCAAACTTCTAGGGCACAATTATTATTTTATTATTAAGAACCTTTGCATTATTTTGTAAGTGAAAACGGAGATTAAGCAATTAGTTCAGCTGACTATGTTTAAACCTACACAACTAATAGTTAAACACAACTATTACAGCTGGTTCGCCGTCATAGCAAAGAGATGTTTCTGGGCAACCAAAGTCTCTTCTGACAAATATATCCCATTCAGCTTCTATTCATGTAAACCTCTTAAAATTGTTTCATTTACTCTCTGACAAGCTGTAAAACCCTATTTCATCTGAGCTAATAAATCTTCTTCTAGTGACAGAATTCACTCTTCTTCCTAGCTCCTTCTTTCCTTTATTCCATCTAATAATAAGTCTCAGTCTCATGAGGAGGAGGGATGAAGAAGGAAAAAGAGAGAGAGGGAGGGAGAGACAGAGAAAGAACAAACAAATACACATAAAATCTTCCAAGTGGTTTTCCACTAGCAAACTAGCAATCCTGTAAGAACCAATCTTACAAGATAGGTGTAGTCAAGAATAAAACAACAAAATTAACATTAGAGGATAGTGTAGATCTATATTCTCATTACTGGCTGGATGGCAGAGCTCAGGGGGTCAATGATAGGACAAGAGGTAATGAGTACAAGTTAAAACACAGGCAGTTCCATCTCCATATGAGGAGGAACTTTCCTGTGAGGGTGCCAGAGCCCTGGCACAGGCTGCCCAGGGAGGCTGTGGAGTCTCCTTGTCTGGAGATCTTCCMAACCCGCCTGGATGCCRCYCTGTGCCCCGTGCTCTGGGTGTCCCTGCTGGAGCAGGGGGTTGGACTAGATGATCTCTAGAGGTCCCTTCCAACATCAACCATTCTGTGATTCTGTGACAAAATATACTGCTCATTACTTCATCCAGTTCAGTATGCAGGGTATGCATTGTCAGTATGCACTGTCTCACAGTGATCCTATATGCAGCACATTATGTGCMGCACAGGAGATATCTCCCCTCTTTACCCCCCTTTGTTTTCAATAAATCTTTACAGGAAAATTCCCAAACTTTTGCATCAGCTGATAAAAACAACCGATAATCATTTGCATCTGCACATATATCTGTACTCGTACAGCATTTTAGGCCTGTGTCTTTAGCTAGGTTTCCTAAAACTAAGTAACAGCTGAGATTTTGACTCATAAGCCATAAGATCAGAAAGAACCACAAGGATCTTCTCAGCTTTTACTCCAACATTTCATCTAAACTGCAAATAAAATACCCCAAATCATGCGTCTTGCCCACTTCCCTTAGCAAAATGGTCAATGGCCACATTCCAAAGCTGTTTAAAATATTTTTGTTGCCTAACCTAATATTTTCTGTTCTTACTTTTGGGACTGACAGTAGCTCRCTAGCCCAGAAAGTTTATAATTTGAGGAGAAACACACAGTAAATATAAATTAGGAGTAATAAGTATATAGAGATGTTGGGTTATATAAAATTCCATAAAACAGATTTTGCATGCAGTGAAAAGACATCTTCTRTTCACTAATGATGCTTAGGTTTTTACCGTGTATTTTTCTATTAAGAGGAATTTTCTAATAGAATAATATACTTTTTTTTTTCCATGGGAAAATGGTATTTTTTGAATCTAGTTTTTGAATCATRTAAGGAATACCAGAATTCAGAAATGAAAAACATGTTTCAAGGTAAACAGCCTTCCCCATCAGAGGACTGACAGAGGTGTGCAGTTAAGTTAAATCCATTGTTAATATCCAGGATTCAGCAATTATCTATGCAAGCTTAGCCTTGTTGTGGTCTTTACATAAGTCTTTCAACTAACATATTGAACTACTACAGTACAGCCAATATCCAGTACAAGCATAAACAGCTGGAGAAAAAATATACAGGAAAAATACTGTGAAGTTTGTAGCCCACTGCTGCAAATGGTGGATACTGATGCAGCTTTTGCAACACGAATAGTACCCCAATCAGTTCTTCACACAGAGAAAGTTTCCAGTGATAACACACATGTTAAGGTAGGCTCTTTTTTAAAACTGGCTCCCATTAAGCAGTTCATTGTTCATAAATGTAATGGTGTTTACAAAGGAAACCAAATCCAATTTCAACAGATCTGAAGCCCAGCAGATGTTTCCTTCTATCTAAGCAAAACAAGTTTGCTAACCATTTCTATCCAATCAAAACATAACAAAATTAATTCTACTGAGTAAAAAGAAAAAGTTGTATTAAAGAAAAAGTTGTTCAACAGAATGATTTTGGAAATTAAATGCAGAAAAACTTCTGTTTCAAAATTGTAGATGCTGTTACAATAAATTCTCTTAAAGATATAAGACCATTCTCTAACAGACAATGTTTTTTGGAGCGATACAAGAATAAAGTTAAAACTTTGGTCTGTTCTGGAAAGAGGAGGTAGGCACACTGCCCATTCCAGCTGTTCTGGGGCTAGAATACTTTCCTCAAACCAATTAAGCTCCCTTTTGAATTCCCCCCACACATCCCAAAGCTCYAGGCTGCTATTTGCTTCCTCCAACTCCCTAGGATCTCCCTTTCTTTATACATAGTGGCTAAATAGTACTAAATAGTATAAGTAATGTGGCAAGGTATAAAAGATATATCTGTCTTTTTTTTTTTTGGTAAAAGAAGTTATTGCTAAATACTCGCTGTTTATATAGCAAGCATATGCACTTCATAGAAGGATTAAAAATTTCAGGCATTTGCCAAAGGAATTCCCATAAAGGCTGTTACACATCTGTTTCACAGGTTTGGGGAAAATTTCAGGATTTTTTGCTGTGCCTGTTGTCACTACACCATGAAAGGTGGCAGTGGGGCACTGCCTTGCTCAACTGCAGCAAAGGCAGAATCTTTCTGGAGTTAGTACACTTCTTGTGCCCAACAATATCTTTCTGAAGTGGATGGAACAAGTGTCAGTGAGAACTTCATCCAGTGTTTTAGAGGTTTTATAAACTGCAGTTGTAGAGATCCAATAAACTAGACTGGAAACAAGATACAAGTGTCAAAGATATGAAGAAAATACTCCTAATCATTGGTATAAGCGTAATCAGTGTACGCAAACCTCTGTGACCATCTTTGCTTCTGCAAGTCCCTTCTTCATGAAATTTCACTCAGTTTATCTCTTGTTCTAGCTGCTTTGTGACTGTTATACAAAGGTCCCACCTCCACAATGTTTTATGCACATAATCCCAACAACAAGGTTCCTTATCCCAGATGAGGACTTTGCATCTCCTCAGATGCATAGAACAACAAAGACGAAGCTGTAATCTGACAGCAATAAAATCTACCGTTATTATAAGCAACATGAATAGCAGTGTAAAGGACCCCATTGAGACATACTTCAGTTCTGCCTATCAAACAATTATAGTAAGAAAGCGGAGGTGTTTTTTCCTTCACCTAATAATCCTATTTGTCCTTTAAATAAATCTTAGCTGCGATCTCAAACTGTCAGCATTTTTGTAAAGTACCAGCTCAGACTTAATTGGATTTGTCAAACAACCACAACTAAACAATTCTGTGAACTCGAACAACTGAACAGCTAAAGAAAAAGCTTCCCAGACAGAATATGTAACAATTTAAAAGTTTGTTTCAAGATGAAAAATTTCCTCTTAAAGAAACTATAAAAAAGACATAAATTGTTCCACAGTCCCCTAGCAACGTAACGATGTGGTGTGGGCTAGTTAAGGTTGTGTAAACTACCCTGCAAAGATGATTATTTGCAGTTACATACTGAATCATTTTTACTTGTCTGCTCTGAATTAATGAAGACTGCTGCAGGCTTGTCTACGTAAACTCGCTTTCTTTATTTTTCTTTGTTTTAAGGCTTTTAACCACAAATAAGAAAACAGGAAAAAGAAAAAAAAAAAAAAAAAACAGAACAAAAGCAAAACACAGAATTCTTGCAGGAAGATCTTACAGTAATATTTGGAATAAAGTAAGAATACCTTATGTCACATAACAACCAAAGCAAAACTCGATGGATGTGTTTTGGCTGAAGAGTTGAAACTCCTACTACTTTCACAGATTTACTGATTTTTTTTCCTTCTTCGTCACAAATATATATATATATACATATATATATATAAAAACATACAACTTTCTCTGGTTTTGCTGTGTATATCATCATTTCTTGTTCTGTACATGTTTCTGTGGGCTGCAAGCTTCAGCATTTTAAAGACAGTTTAGGATATGGTCTAAAGCCCTACAAAGCTTTATCTCTGAAAGGTGAGGCAAAATACATTATAATGCTGTACAGAGGATGGGCTAAGTATCATAGGTCTAATCATACAAAGCTTTCAATGCCATCAAACTGTGGTATTATTGATGAAGACTGAGATTATTCAGTACGTGTAAGGAAACAGGAAATAAAACTCATTATATGAATTATTTGAAATGCCATTAATTTCACTGACTTTCGATAACAATCAGTCATTTTTAAGAGTATTTATTTTTTAAGAATATTTATTTTTAGGAGAATAACAACTTGTACACTCATTTTCTGTTGTTGTACAGTCTGTAAAGAGCATGTCTAACACTTGTGTCTATAAGAATTCTTTGGATTCAGTTCTGAAGCATGTTCTGATCTGGGACAAAATGAAATGAAATAACGTCAAAAAATTCCATCACTGACATCATCAATATTCAAGAGTTGCACACACTCCTACCTGTTGGCTTATCCACACCAAGGAATCCAGCCTGCCCTAGGATTTTAAATACTTTATGTGCTGGGAACTGTCCTTCTTCCTCCCATTTGTCCACAAAAGGATTAATCTCCTTGTCGATGATCTAGATTTAAAAAATACATTTAAAAAGTTATTAACAAAGACATTCTTAAAGAAACAACTGTAAAGATTTTAACTTAAAGAGGAAAAAGGTATAGAGCAAGTGAAAGGATCACAGTTATGACTGAAGGTACATGAGACCAGTAGGTCTAAATTACCTTAGTTCCTAACCATTTACCTGGATTGCTATCAAGGACATAGCTCTCCAGGACACTCAAGTCATGTCTGAAAAAATATTTCCCTAGGGTTTAATAACACTAGGGAAAAAGAAAAATGTTTACACATTTTGAAGTTTAATCTCCAGGCAACTCTTAGCTAAGACACAGCTTGCAGAAGTCAGTATCTTGAGCTGTCCAGCTATGTCCCTTGCTCAGGCTGTGGTCTTCTCTCCCAGCCACTGCAAGCAAAAMACAGATGCCATGTTTAGTAACGCTTCGGGCTTTCAGAGCACAAGGGTTGTACATCATTGTACATCTCAACCAGCAAGTCCCAGATTTCAGTAGTTGTGCAAATAGACAGAACTGGGCAACTGGCAACAAATGAGCCCTGCGCCTTGCAGCAATACCTGACACACCACAAGGACAGGTCCTGTTTTCTGACACCTTTCTTCTTCCTTGAGCCCTAACAATCTGTTACGGACAGTGCACATTTTCAGTAGTTTTCAAGACATTTGAGGCTGGATACTGCCTATCTCTRTCTGCCTCCATAGGTCAATCTGGGGGTTGAGAAATAACTACTTCTGATGAGCCTCCAAGTGCACCTGGCACCTTTTCCAGTACACTTTAATACTTATAAAGTACTCAAAACACATAACAAAAAAGCCATCCTCCCTTCCAAAACCAAATCTATCAAAGTAAATATCAATTTTCAATGCAAAGTTAATATATTGCCTTTTATCTGTGAACATCATTTTATTTTTACACAGATTTATACAAGCAGACTTATTATTTTAAGCACTTACTAAACTTTTCTCCACACTAAATAAACAAGCCCTGTGGTGCTAACTATTTCTTAAATTGGAAGAAGATTCTTCTCCTTCTCAACCTGCTAAACTGACGAGAGCCTGTGGAGTGTTCCCTTGAGGTATCTATTTATTGCACATTCTTCAGAGAATTTTAGCCTGTATGTGGCTGTTTTCTGCTTCCCAGCTGGCCAAGGAAACAAGGCTGCTTCATGATAGGTAGCACAAAACCACTTTTTCACTTTTCTCACCAAATTCTGAGAAACATTCATATTCAATGTTTAACTTAGTAATTTTCACCTCTCTCCCTCTTTTATACTGAACTATGTAAGCGCCCTGGTCACTACTAAGAACATGCTGCCATAGTTCTTTCTAGGACACTATCTAGGACAGTCTGCACATAAGTTACTCTAGTGCCATGTCCCAGAAGCTCACACTCCAGCATCTGGACCTTTAATGTTAAGCCACAGGCAAAGAAATACTTTTTTTGATTGCACTCTCTGTTTGTAGTAGCTTTCAGTTTAAAAACAAAATGCAATTTCTAGTAAAGCACAGTTAATCTTGAATTATACAACAACAAAAAAAATGAAGGCAGCCTCACTGCACAAACTGCAAACAGTGTATGCTCCTAATATAAAGAAAAAACAAATGTCTCGGACACCAATCTCCACAGTTGTTATCTAGTCATTTCACTGTCCACTTTCAACTATTTTTTTAGAGATGAATTAGGGCTTGTCAAAAGTTTTCAGATCTTAGACACAAATACAAAAATTTTGCGCATCTTTATGATCACAAATAAGATTCTAAACAATGTAACCTGCTTTCAATCATGTAAACATACAGCACATTAAAGACTGTCAGCAGAAGTTATACAAGCATCTTAATTTAAATCTAATATACAGGTAAATGGTGTTTGGCAAATATACAGAAGYAAGCTTTCAGCAGTCGTTGAGCAGCAATTCTATTTATTTTTATAGGCTTTATCATGAGAAATGTAAAAACCATGGGTGATAACATTTACTTACATTACTAGCATACTGACCATATTAATACCTAAAATTCCTCTCAACAGATTTCAACATTGCACCTGGAATAATAAATGCTATCTGTCAGATACTCACAAACACAAAGGTAATCTTTTGATCTTACCACACCTTTAAACAATTTACCACCCTCCAGATACTCGTGTTCAGGACAGACAGTATTTTAATAAGTAGAAAAAAAATAAGAAGAGTTGATACAGCCCAACCACTACACTGTCCATAATTACTAAAACAACCCTATAAAAGCTATCAAAGAGTTGCTGTGGGAATTAATTTCATGCTTTTGGTCACTACTGCTCAGRACCTTCTGTGAGTCTTCCCAATTTCTCCTCAGATAGATATTTAAATATGGAACTACATTTGGTGCTAAATTGCACAAGACAGTATCAGATCAATTCATCTCATTGAGGAAAGGGYGCTGGAAAAGGAGGTTCCTTAGGAGGCTCCCCCAAAAGTTATATTCTGACCATTCCTACCCGTTAAGAGACCATGGCAAGTCTGCCATTTCTGCCACACGGCAGCTAGTTGACAAGGATGTCTTTCTGTGTATGATGGACAAAACAGAGTCCTGCTATCTCTTCTGCATTTAGAAGATCTCTTCCAGTGTTGGTAGCATGGTCATCCACCCTGGAAATAAGGGCAATCAATTCTACAGCTTGGCAAGGGATTTTATTTGATTCTAATCCAGTTTTGCTAATGAGAACACATCTAAGCTTTGTGTAACTTTTCTTTAATAGCAGTTGTTTTGTGTTTAGGATCCTCATAATACACTTTGGGAGATCATGCCCATGGCAGGAGCTTTGGACTGGTGGGGTCTGGAGTGGCTGGATCACCCAACCTGGTGATGATGAACACCACAGTGACCAGCCTTGGCCTGCAGCAGCCATCCCCCAAACAGAAAGGCCATCATTTGGTCTGATGACATCTCTGATGACATGACCTGCAGAAGCAAAGGCAGTCATGACTTGGAAGATTACAACAGTTTAAAAATGACCCCATCACACATTTACATTTAACCTCATGTTAGCTAGAAAACACTCCTTGCAGTGCTTAACGAGGCTTCTCATACGTAGCTATTTAGCACACTGTTTTTTGGCAACCAAAACCCAACATTACAAGCTTGCCTGGGGCTTGAAGTGATGTAGTCAGCAAAGCTGTAACTTGCTATTTCCCCCTTCAGGATACATACCTCAACAGGGTGATTCATGGCAGATTTTCAGGAAGTCCTACAGGTTTGTTTTTTGTTTTTTTTTTTTTTTTTGAAAGGGATTGTTTTTACAGTATTAATATAAGCAGAGGGATTCCTAGCCAAAACCTGAGATTTTACCTCTCAACCTCTGTCCATCTCTCCTTCTGCTATAAAAAGACATTTTCCTCTTATTGGTAGGACTCACCTGGGAGACCTATGTAAAAGAAGTGAGCCATGACTATAGAAGGGGTTTTATAGTAGGGTATATAGGGGTTCATAGTAGGGTAATGAATGTCCTAGACCCTGCAGAAAATCTTTTGCCTGAGGAAGACTCTCTTGTCCATAGTGTAGGAGATGTGGCATTTGGATACAATCTGCCCCTTTTACTCTGTGCTCACACTTGACTATTGAGCCAAATTTATGAGGCAACCTCTCCACTAATGACTGTCTATAGAACTATTGCTAAAGAACTTGTCCTGTTTGAGCAAGAGATTTGGGACTGGGCCTTAGTGACAATAAACTTGTGTGCTCTGAGCTGTCAACAGGCTCTTGCTGAGAACAAACCAAGACAACATTTTCCACAACAATATAAGGTTGGAGTTAAGAAATTCAGTTTAAGTGTAGACATCTGCTTCATGACCCTGCGAAGAACAAACACTTGGCAGGAAAAAAAGGGTCCTGAAAGCAGAATGTTCAGATAATATACAGTTGGTAGCAATTTAACAAAAAAGGTTTTTTTTTAAAAAAAAAAGCTTTGATTTCTTTTCATATTTTTCTATAAGTACTGGAAACTTTTCTTTCAAAACATTTTGTTATTCTATTTAAGATTTTCAATATTGTTTTCACCCTTAAGCAAATTTAAAATAAGGAATTGCCACATGCAGCCATACRTTCTCTTCCAAAAATCTTATCACACCTGGAGGAAATACATTCTCCTCCCCTAATTGTACCATTGTTTTACTTTTTACATTTCTTTTTATTACATCTTTCTTTTTCCCATTACAAATAAGAACTAACAGGTCCTGAAACATGAATTAAATTTTAGAAAYATTTATCAACTACAACATTCAATATTAATAAGGATTTTTGTTTGGTTTGCTTCACTTGAAAGGAGAAAGATTGACCTAGCTCATGTAACCAAGCTTACTGATATAAACCCAAATGCATTCAATAAATGGGATGCACAGGCTGAAATAATACAGACTAAAAACTAATGGCCCCGAAGYTCTGTGTAAATGGCATTAAGTAGCAGGATGGGCTGTTCTGACTTGTCTTCATCTCTTCTTGAACTGTAAGCAAACACCTCTGAGCAAGGAATGAGTGGCTGAGAGAGGTAAGAAAGTTGCTCTAGAAATCCTGCCCTCAATTCATGAATGTGCCAGACATTCATACTCCAGATGGGATGTCTGCCAACTCCTTCCCCTTGCAAAGGTCTRGACCTGGGAGGATCTACAAGGCTCTGTTCTGCTGTCTTTGTCATTCTGGTCTCCCCAACTTTTCATGTAAATCTGACCCAACTGTACTGCGKGGCATCTGCAGAGCAAGACAGGATCACATTAGGAGAGCAAAGGCTCAAGCAGCAAGGTGAGAAAACTGCTGTACAAAACAGACACTTCAAGCTAGCCAGAAAATAATAATAATAACAATAATTTTWAAAAGAGGTAGGTCAAAATATGACTTTTTTTTTTAATCTCCATATCTGAAATTCTTATATAGTGAAATAGTTCTCAGCAGAATAATGGCTCCACCTCCTCTGTTTAAACACACTGTCAGTCCCTTTGCAGACAGCTAAGGTTAGGTGTGCATATAAAGTACATAAGGTTAGGTGTACTGYGTACATATGTATATGTTTAGACGTGAATACACACAGGTTCCAGGTTATTTACCTTTCCCCCTGCTTTYTCCTTTCCCAAGGGGTGGTATGCAAGTTTAAAATTGTAAGAAGGAGAAAAAGAGAGTCACTAAAGCTTAGCATGACAAAGATGGTTCGGAGGGGCAGGCAACACATTATTGCTAGGATATCTTTAGGATTCTTTTGCTTTTTTTATCCATTACTGCAAAATGTGGGTGTGCAGGCTTGGCTCACATATGTCCTTCCCCACTGCCATTAGGCATAGCTGTGGCCGAAGCTGGGCTTCCAGAGAAACCTTGCATGGATTTAAAACTAATCCTCTGTAGGCTCGTATAAGAGAAAAAATAGAAGTATTTCCTTAGCAGTAGGAAAACGCATGGTTGAAATGTGAAGATTTACTTTTAAAACTGATTAATTACAGTACACAATTCCTTYTTGTACAATCAATTTAGGCATGTTACAAGCAACAGAAGACTCAGAAGACTGTGATTTGCTACAGCTCTGAGGATGCAAAGACAGCAATGATCAGCAAAGGCAGGAAAAAATTTTTACTAAATGAAACAGTATTTTCCCATTCCCAAGGAAAGAAAAAATGAGGGGAGAGAAAGCGTATAACAGAAGAGCTGGTAGAATCTCATCACATAATGAAACAGACCTGTCTTCATTTGCTTTTACAAAATCTGGTTCCCAGCAGAAAGGCACACATATTATGAGGCTTATGTAATTTCTTTCTCTCTGTTTATTTGCCAGTAATTGGGCATGCTTCTGTTTAAATCACATTCCCTCTCTCTCCCTGCAATAAAGTTCCTTTCAACATATAAAATACATAAAAGCCAATCTGATCATTAGTTCAAGAATCTGAATACTGCATATATTTGCTCCCATATGCCTTGCTGAAGTTTTCACTTCAGGAGCAAAAGGAAAAACAAAAGCAAAAAAAAAAAACCACACAATTTGTGTCATGCTTAACTAAAACTTTAAAAGTTTCAAGTCCTGCAGGGAGCAAAAGGCTGAGAGAGAACAAATATGTGCTCTGCCTCCACTCTGGTGAGGCAGCCAGGAACCCCCCGCTGGGTATTTCGTCACCTTGGCACACACCTTCACTCTGCAAAGAAAATAGGAGTTCCAGCCCAGTCACTGGGGGCCTGAGTCCAGTTTAACAGTTTCCTCATGGAAATTTTCTTGTGTTCACCCCTTTAACCATATTTAGATTTTTACACTTATGCTGCTTTTCTGTCTTGTTGGGAATAGCTACCGAATCTTCCATTAACCAAACTACAATTAAGAAAGCAAAATGCCATCAGAAGAATATTTCTCACTTCCCAGTACYCAATGCTATGTGTTTCAAGCCATGTGGGGCCCTGTATTTTACATGGGAAACAAAACAAAACAAAAACTAGAAGGTATGTTCACATCCCAAGTACTATGGTATTCATGGATATACAGACTATACGTAAAAACATTAGCAATTTATGGTATTCAAGGAGAGATACAGAACAAACACTGCTTCTGTTTAGGTAGAGAATAACGCTCCTCCCTGTCGTTACTGACACACTATTCCTCCAATATCCATCCACAGATAGAGATCAGCTGTGCACCTCCRAATGTCAAAGTTTTAAAAATAAGACTAGTGAGGAAAAAAGCTGGAAGCCTTTAGGAAAAAGAGGAAAAAAAAAAAAAAATGGAAGCCTACCAAAACATTTAGCCCTAGAGCTACTCATTTCAAGCCCATCACTGTGCAGTCCTTGTGACTTACATAGTTATTAAAGCGAACACACAAAACACATTTTCTTTTCCTCTTCTTCAGTCAGCAGGATTTTTTTGTGCATGTGGTGTCATTGTGGGGAAAAACTAGGTCAAAGACATTCCCTTCTCCACCTACTGCTAGCCAGAAAACTGCATCCCTCATTTGACTGCATTCAGGCTCAGCCACAGCAACCACAAATTCTGTTCCAGAGAATTGTGATTCTTCAGATTTTGCAGTGAAGCAAATCTGCCAACCACTGGGCACGTCATGCTGCTCTTCACACATCTCTTCCCTCAACACAAGGACAACATACCTAGAAACCTGGGGCATAGGACTGCCCCAAGCAACTTGATCTTCAGCTGAAAGGCTTCGAACCAGTAAAAATTAGAATGAGTACAAAACAACACATATAAAGACATTTTTTTTCCTAGCCTGAAGTACAGGGAAAACAGTGAGAACAAGGTCAGTGCCAAGTGTATGGCTATTACTATGATTTGAGGGCAAATGCATTCAGATTGTGAACAAAAATTTCCACTTCAGATCAAATCTGCCTAGGTGCAAGTCTCAGAYGAGTCTTTAGGTTGGTGGCAGCTGTTGTCACTTGTATGAAAACAACGTAAATATGGATATTACCTACACAACAGTGGCATTTTTGCCCCCTCCCTCCATTCATATTTTGTGAGGTACAGTGTAAAGCCCCTAGAGGGGTGGATATTACTGCTTAAAACCTGATTTTGCCTTTGGGTTAATCCCAACAACACAGATGCTCTCCCTGTGAGCCAGACCATCTCAGGATACTTCTCCTCTGCAAGTATCAGCAATGAATTTGACTGACCCCGTCAGTATACGGGGGTATATGATAAATGTTCTAAAAATAACACTCCAAGCCATGTATTTTGCAACTTTCACTGTCTCTTTCTTCATTCTTTTTTCTCTGAATTTAGTGAGAAATTTCATATCAAGGGAACTATTCATAATACCATTATTATTATTATATATGAACCAGTATTATGATCAGTCATAATACCAGAGAGCTTGCTATTCTGATGCTACTTCTTAAATTTGCTACTAACTTGACGAAACTATCTCCATCCAAGGTGCCCAGGTAGCAACACCCATCACCCTTTAGTGTTGAGCAGAAGATCAGGAAGAGTCATATTCCTCTGCCAGAGAGCTTACAGAGATTTTACTAAAAGTTACRAATTTCTGAATTCATATTTTCCAATTTGTTGAAATTGTGATTCTGCATACTTGAATACACAAAGGATTTTATTCTTGTAAAGATTCATCTACTAATAAGCACAAAGCTTATGACACCATCAATAAGTTAGCTCCGACGAACAAGCCAGAAGTGGCCCATAAGGGAATGTCCTTTGGCGGAGTCTCCCTCTCRCAGGAATTGCCCTTAGCCTACAGAGATTGTATCTCCAGAGACTGGAGTCATTGAAACTAATCTCATTTACCTTATATGCAGCTCCAGGAGAATGTGTGCCAATCCATTTCAAACCTATTTCCCAAAGCTTCTTAATGCTAATGCCAGAGGAAAGAAAAATGGATAGTAYATATAGCATAAATGCATACAGCTGTGCACATGCACAGAGTAGGTTATATCTTTTTCCTGCAAGTAATAGTATAAATTAAATGCTGCAAAAAGTTGTAGGATAGCATTGCACTGCAAGCACTGTTCAACAAGTTAAGAAAAAGTTACGTTTCTGACTTCCAAGAGGAAGGGTGGTGACCTATAAAGTTGTAAAGGAAACCACTCACAAGGTTTTTTCAATGCCCTAGCTAAAAACAGCTCCCTGGAATTATAGGAGTCTCTTCCTCATCCTGCTCAGAACAATTGGAAAATTACAAACCTTTTAAAATACATAAAATTAATAGATTTCTTAAAAATAGAATGTATGGACACTAAAGAATAGAGGTAATTTTAATGAAATTACTTTTCTTATTTCTCCATTTTCTCTGGTAGTTGCTTTTAGATTTATCCAGTGGAAAGAGCGCCCCAAATTAAATAACGGTTACATTTAAAATGGGCTACAGCTCCTGAGAAGACATTCTTTCCCAAGGAGTCTACTTTTAGTTCTTAAATTCACTGGGAACAAGTTTAAGCTAAGCTAAAATAAGCAATTATTGCTAGAAACTTTGGGGCAAAACCCAAAATTAGCTGGGATTTGAGATAAATTCATTACATTTTTTTTAAACACATAATCAAGCAGAGATTGAACTAAGTGATATATATATATATATATATACACACACACTTTTTGGCCAGTACAGGGAAGGCTGATTTTTTTCTCTCGCCTACTCTAATTTATTCTACAATATATTCTTCACAGGTATTTATGTGATAACTGCATATCAGCATCCCACTTAGGCTTTAGTGCAGTTACCCTCACTAAACCCAGACCATCAGAACACGCTGTGAGCTGCACTGGAGCACAGACAGTGGACAGGGCCCAAATCAAACGAGGGGAAAAAAAGGTCAGTGTGTTTTTGTCACATAATGGAGCAGCATGCACAGTGACCCTCCCATGCAGTCTCTTCCCCAGCATTTTTTTTGGATTCTTTGGTAAATACTCAAATAAAGAGCCCGGGGATACAGTTAGATTAAGACACAGGCTGTGTTGTGACAGTAGTTTTAAAAAAAACAGATCCCGGCTGCTGCCTTCACTTAATGTCTGCCGTTATCCTCTGTGTTTAGGAATGACATTGCTTTTAAGTTATGTGGCTGTAGAGTGTAATTATCAGTGGTAGCTACCAGTTCTGTTCCTCCCACACATGGAAAGCTCGCAGGAACGAGGATGGGCTCTGCACAGACCAAGGTGGAAGGCCCGGAGTCCCCATATGCCACCAAACCCAGCGCTGCACCTTAGCGGTGCGGCCAGGGAACAAACTTAGCAGCTATGAGACTTCTGCAGACACAGAGGGCAAATGTTCCCTCCACAGAARGGATCAGCCCAAACCCGACACCATGGTGTCAGCCATGAATTCTTTGCTGTTAATCCAGGTGGGATTCGTTTCCAATTTCTACTGATCCTTTCTATGTCAACTTCTTCCTGCTTTGCAGAAGGTCCAGGAATTTAGACTAAATATTTTTTMTTTTTTTGAGACAAGCTAGTAACAACACAAATCTTTCATTATTGCTCAGGTTTCTTCTTAAAATACATGAAAAGAACACACCGTGGCAAAACTCAAGGATAAGAGGTCTTTTATGAATAAAAAATCTTATCTAATTAAGTGGCTTTTGGAATATCCTGTTTTAATACCGGAGGTATGAAAGCTAATGCAAAAAAAAAAAAAGAAAAAAAAAAATCAGAAGTAGCTCTTCTTATCTTATCCAGGAAAATATAAGAGTAGTTTTAAACTGCATCTATCAAAGCTATGACAGCCCATGGTCAAAGTCATGTGAATGAGTTAGTATTTGATTTGGCAGCCCAATACATCATGTTTCTAGAAAGCCACAGATACATAACTGCTTACCTAGAAGCAGAGCAACACTTTCTAGGACTTGGAAATTTATCTCTAGTGAAATTGAGGCAGTGCCTTGCATTTTGTAAGTCTGCTTTTGAGTGCTTGTTTCTATTTCGCTTGCTTGTATGCAGCTGCCACGGTAATGCTGCTTGCTCCTTATATTAAGTCGTGGACTTAGCACTTTACTTACCRGTCCACAGTTTAAAGGTGAATTTCTCACACACGTGGCTTTCTCCTCCATGGCTTTTCCACCCCCAAGCAGGCTCCACTACCCACATGGCTTCCTGCCACTAGTAATAGTATCTAATTTTCTAATTTTGACCCACGTGTTTATTTATATCACAGGCTACTTCAGGTGACGTGGAGCTCGCTGTTGGGAACAGGCAGGGGCTACCAGTACCGGATTGTCACTTGTATCCGGCTTGCATGTTACCTTACCAGAAACGTCTCCAATTCCGTGGATGGGTGATCTGGTTTATCAGTAATTGCCTCCTACTGCTTTCCTAGAAACTCCGTGCTCGCACAGCGCCTTATCCTGCCTTTGCTCGTCCAGAAGCACCCGGCATCTCGCAGCAACCCTGAGGGTGGTCCCATCCCCTGGCCGCCCCCCGGGACAGAGACCCTTCCTCCCCCGACTCCTGCTACCCGCAGGACCAGCCCACGCAGCCACGGGCGCGACGTGACCAGCTCACTGCAGCCACGGGCGCGACGTGACTTAGCAGAGCCGGGCTCAAACTCTGGGCACTGCCGCGCGGCGGGGGGAACCCAAAGGCCCTTTCCGCGCCGCGGTACCTTCCTGAGGGCGGCCCGCAGGGCGCTGTGCTGCTCCGTGCCGGCCACGCGCGCCCCGGGAACGGCACCGGGAACGGGACCGGGGCCGCCGGAGGCTCCGCGCAGCGCTGCGCGCAGCAGCGCCCAGGCCCGCGCGCGCCCCGGCCGCAGCGCCATGGCCGCCCCGCCGCGCTCCGCGGCCGCGCTCCGCCCGCGCCGGGGCGGTTCGGGGCCGCCCCGCGCCCCGTCCCTCCTCCAGCCCCAAGCAAGCGCCCAGGCGCGCGGGGAACGGGCAGGCTCCTTTAATTCCAATTAACAGCCCAGAAGCAACCGATTAACGGGCGGGAAGCGCGAGCGGCGACAGCGCGAAGGGCTGTCACGACACGGCGGTGTCGGAGAGCAGGACGTCGCCATGCCCCATGGAGCGACCAGCAAGGGTCTTGTCTGCTTTGAGATATTTCATTTCATTTCATTTCATTTCATTTCATTTCATTTCATTTCATTTCATTTCATTTCATTTCATTTCATTTCATTTCATTTCATTTCATTATTTCATTTCATTTCATTTTTTTTAAAGGAAAAAAGTCTGCTCCTGCAGTTGTTCAACACGCACCAGCAGAACTGAGGACACACTAGGGACTCTCTAAAGGTACAACACTGTCTGCTCCAGTTGTGGACGGGTTTATTTCCTCATGCAATGATGCAGCCTCCTTTCTCCTTGAAGGGGTTCTTCTCCTCGGGAACCCCCTTCACCAGCGGGTCCTCACCGGACCTCTCCTCGATGTAATTCTTGATCTCCTCGGAGCACTTGGACACCTTGAGAGAAGGAGCGAAGAAGTTTCTGCATTAGACCCACAACTCTCGTTGCACATCAGAGTATCAAAATAGTTAATTCAYGCTTTTTTCCACCCCTTTTATTTACCCTCTCATTAAGTATCAGCAATCTGACCACATGGCAAGCGCTAGGTACCTATACACCCAGTTTCCATAAGATAACACTTTTCCAAAAACTATTATTCACAGGATGTGTGAACATCACTGGAAATTCATATGCCRCATGGTTGCTGGCCATGAATTTTCCTGTTTTATTTTTTATTTAACCAATATAGTTATATTAAACTGAGGATCACAAAATTTTCCCCTCTGTACCATCATGACAGAGACCACTGCTTCAGATTCAGCAACATTTCAATTTAGCAGTATGGCATCTGTTTTCCAAATATACATAACTTTATATGTCTTTCCAAAAGAAAACATTCAATCATGATTTTTCACTGGTGTGATAGAAGTTGTCTCCATGCAATTGGACAATAGCAACCATATGTTGAATGGAAGTAAAGAATTAAATGAGAAAGATAATTTACTTGCAGGTTACCTGGGGTTACTTCAAACAACAGCTAATAAAATATCCTATTGTGTTATGAAAAAAGTATAGCATGTGTGTTAATTTATGTGACATTCATAGCAAAATAGCAATGTTGTGCTTCTCCACAAAAACTCATGAGTGAAGCATTTAGCTTGAATTATCTAAAATGAGAATACAGGCTGCAAGTGCTGTCACCTGTAAGAGAATGAGGACCCACGTTCCGGAGAATAAGCACCCACAAGCAGATCCAAAGACTCCTAAAGATCCCTATTCATTCACCACTTGTTTCTCCTCCCTAGGGTAGCAGAACGTGTCCTTTGATGTTCAAATGTCTAAAATGTGCAAGGAGTGTTCCCTGTTCTTTCCTTGCCTCTACCCTGGTCAGGAATACCTACAGAGACAGAGTAAAGCAGAGTCAGCAGGAGGAACTATCTGTTGGCCTGGTTGGCTGGCTATTATTTCTAATTTAAGGCCCCTTGCCTTCTTTGCTAATTGTGTTTTACTCTTTAGCTATAATTAYGATGAGAATCAATGAATTTACCTGCTCTGTGAGAGGCCAACAGACCATGGACTGTGAAAAGTGGTGCCTTAAGCCATAAAAAATCCACTTATTTAAATCCTAAAAGGAAGGTGAATCAAGTAGGTTCTACCTATCATACAGTGCAGAATTTGGACCTCCAATATCCATAGGTTTATGGATTTTGACCCATATGTCACATATGGGCCACATACCTGTGTCTTGTCCTGCTCTTAGCACACCCGTACATCTGTTAATTCAAACTGGGGGWCTTTTTTGTGCTCCTGAATATATGCAGGACTATGTTTTCTTTTACTTCAATTAACACTTCCAATATATTTTTCATGCGTAACAACAACAGCAGTCTGCTTATATATCCATTCAGAYATTTTCATTAATTTAAAAAACTATTTAAAAGGATATTCCCTCATTGTGCTGCAAATACATAAGATGCAGGAGAGAGGGGTAAGGAAGACTTTGGCTAAATGTACGTAATTTTGRCCAAGAACAGAAGTGTGGAATCTGACTTTCCATCTATTCTATAACTGTACAGATAATGTGGAACTGTGACATATAAACCACAAATTTCACTCTCATACAATGGAACATTTGTATAGTGCAATGGTAAAATTGAAAATGTTGTCCTTTATTTTAAGTGATTCCAAAATATACATTTCCCTAAAATGGTCACCCTTTTGGTCTGTTCAAAATGCTTAGGCGAGAGAGTTTGTTTTTTCTTTTCTTTTCTTTTTTTTTTTTTTTTTTTTGATTGTTTTTCTTTTAGGAAAATTGAAGTCTCTACATCCCACAGAGTGTATTTTGGTTATTTGGGGACGTTGAGGGATGATCTAGATGCCTATAGTGCTTAGAAAAGGTCTTTCCATCAATACTGCTGAATCTTTGGCCCATACTGCAATGTCTTACTGATCTTCAAATAAAACACAACTGTTGCATTGTTATTTTCAGGTTTAAATTGCTGGATCTGCAAACTGTGAACAATGTAATTCACGTTGGTAGCTCCACTGAAACCGTTAYACAAATGCATTTAGAGTCCTACACGGAAGTGGTCATTAGGTGCAGTCCTGGGCTTTGCTAGTGTGCGGTATAATACGAGTTTTACCGCGGGGCCTGGCCCAGGCGGCTTCCCATCCCAGGCCCCGCTGCCGCTCAAACTTCTCTCCCGCTTCTCTCCCGGGACCCGCCCGTCCAGCCACTGCTCCCGGGGGGACGGGMGCCTTTTCCCTCCGCATCCCAGCGCGAGGACGGCCAGGGCGCCTGTCCCGGGGGCACCCAAGAGCTCCCTGCCCTCCGCCTCCCAGCCGGGCCCCGCACTGCCCCGCGCCGTCCTTACAGCGGGGCCGGGGGCAGGTTCTGCCGCGGGGCGCCCGTCTGGAAACAGCGGGAGCTCCCGGCGCACCGAATGCGCGCGGAGCCGCTCCCGAAATGCCGCTCCCGGCCCTTCCCGAGCCGCCAGAGCCGCCTCGACGTGTCCCGCCGCCCATCCGCGGCCCCGCAACACGGAGAGGGGGGAAAGCAGCTTCTCCCCCCTGTCCGGCTYCGGCTGCAGCCGCCGGGCGAGCCCCGCGGGCCCGAGCGCCGCCGCCGCTCACCGGCTGCCTCTCCAGCTTCACTTCTTTGCGGAGCTGCTCCACTTCCATTTTCAGTTTATCCTTCTCGCTCAGATCCTCTATGTTGATCGCTGGCATCGTCTGCGTTGCCCGGGGTGGGAGGGAAGGAGAGAGGACAAGATGTTACCAGCTCTGCGCGGGGAGGGCGCCGGGGCGCGCGGCCCCCGGGCGGACGGCGGGATCGGGATGGACGGCGGGATCGGGATGGACGGCGGGACAGCGGGACGGCCGCCCCCTCCCCGCCTCCGGGCTCGCTCACACGGTGCCGTCCGGGCTGCCTCGCGGCTTCCTCTCGGGCCCCACTTCTCCACGCCGCTTTAAACAGCCGCGTTAATCCCCCCACAAGCGGATTAAGCGCGGCCGCCGACCCCCGGCCCCGCCGCCGGGACGAGCGCGGCCCTGCGGACACGGGCAGCGCCTGGGCGGCCCGGCCGGCCCCCCGCACCCGGCCACAGCCCCACGGCAGGCGCTGGGCTCGCTCCCTCCTCTTCCTCTCAGCCCCGGGTGCAGCCAAGTGCTCCGGGGCCTTCTCCTGCCCCCCGGCTCCCCCACAGTGGCTCTTCTCCACAGCTGTGACCAAGCTTGTGGTGTCGCTGCTCATGGACCAGGACCTTCCCGCATGGGGCACTGGGCTAGGGCAGCAGCAGGTGTTTTGCACAAGCGTGTTCCCAATTCTTGTGCGCTGAAACTGTGAGGGGACTGGATTAAAAGGCAGACAGGGAAAGGAATTGCTTTCAGGTCAAGTATGCAGGCAGACAGCCAGGCCCGTTAATGGCAGAGACAGCCAACTTTGCTTGCTAAGTGTATCTATAAAGCAGAGCAGCAGCTTTGCAAGGAGGGGCATCGTGCCCAGCTGGTGCAGAGCATTTCTGGACAAAACCAGGAGGCAGCAGCCGCATGGCCACAACCCTTTACTCCAAGCAAAGCTGCAGGCCTGGAAGCAACCCTTAAAATGGGCCTGTGTATGTGTGCCACCTGGAAGGCGAGCAGTGCATCTCCCTCCTTCAGCCTCTGGCTATGTCCGTACAGACCCTCCTTCCTCCTCCTCTCCCCACACATCAGGGGCAAGTAACTGCCAGGGGTAAGCTAAGATTTGGCCTTTTCCTCCTGTGCAGATTCTACAATGCTCCTAGGCGTTGTCTTTGCTTTAGTTTAGCCAGTTCACTAAAAGCAGTGCCCGCTAAACCAGCTTCTGGTACCCAGTTTCTACACTGGCACAATCTGTACTGACATGGATACCTGTCAAACTTTTCTGTGAAAACAAAGTTCAAACTTTCAACTTGTGTGCTCACAAAAGAAATGGGAGCTGGCATTTGCGTGACTGTGTCTGTTCTACTGCTTTTGCCCCAAATAATATTTGAATTATTTTCTTTGCAACTCTAACAAAATCTGATGAATGGTAAAGGACATTAATCTAATCATATTAAAATCACCTGAGAGTTTCTTAGTATTAGAGAGATGGCATTTTGATGTTTCTGCAGATTTAAAATGTGTTTGCCTTTTTCTTTTTCCTTCTGGGAGGACTTAAGCAGTAGYACTGCTTAGCCACTGTGCTTAATAAGCCTAACAAAGCCACTTAAAAAAAATGAGGACATCTGTTATTAACAGTTGTAGCAACAAGACTATAAATCATGGCAGATGTGTCCTGTCCATGGCAGATTAGAAATATCTCAAAATATATCAGAGTTTGTTTTCTGTCACTAGATTTTGAATAAGGGAGGGAGGAAGGGTCTATTCATTTCCCCTTAGAAGTTAATCTAGTTTATGGGGCTTTATATGGGGCTTTATAGAAGACTGCTCTGCTTTTTTTTCTTTTAGGGAAAATAAAATCTGCTCAGAATCTCCTGTGATATACAAGAAAAATATAAGAATAAAATAGAAAAATATAGAGCAAGTCAATTCCTGAAAGATATTGGAATGGCAGGAAGTTCTTATAGCCACTACAGAGTGCAGGTCCTTTTCTGGAGGCCACAGAGTTCCCTGGCAYTGTAACTCAGTCGCAATCACAATCACATCCATGGCAGTGGCTGCCTGGAGGAGCGGAGTTCAATATTATCACTGTAGAGGGAGTGGAGGAGAACAATAGGGGATCAGATTAGTTTATTGTTACCTATAGCTGGGTGCCCAATTTGCAGTTACTCTTATCTCAGTTATTGTGTTTAATCTGGAGTAAACATTAATTAATGTAATAGCTCTAATAAATTAGGCAGGGAAAGCTCTCTGTTCAACCTGCTTCTCCCTGATCACAGTAGGGATTTATTTCTGACAGTGTTGAATGTCTACAGAACAAGCCAAAGTACGATATTTCCTGAAATCCAGCTCTCTCTGAGCTGGTCAGAGGGTTTGCCTGTCCCATTTTCCAGGAATCCAAGTCTGCTGGCAGTGTCCTGGCTCTCTCGAGTCCCTGAGTGTTAGACATAAGGTTATTAAAAGAATAATGGGGTGAATAACTTTATTCATAATAATGAATAACTCTAGTGGCACCTGCCCGGTGGCCTGTCCCTGAAGACGACCTGCCAAAAAAGGCCGTGTTTGGCTCACAAGATCCTGTCGCCCCCGTCCCTGGAAGCTCCCGAGCAGCAGCAGCCGGGAGCGGGGATTGGACTTTCGCTGACGGCCGCGTGCCGGATTTCTCCGTGATTAAGAGGAAACGCTCCCCGAGCTTCATCCCTGCGGGACAGGGGGGAGATGAAGGGGATGGGGGCGCGGCCTTGGAGCCCCGCCAGCTCGGGCGGCCCTGGCGGGGGGGCGCAGCCCCGGGGGGCCGGGGGCGGCGCGAAGCCTCCCGAGGACGCGCAGCCGTCGGGGCCGCGCAGCGCGGGGCCGCGCCCGGGTGACGGCCGGGTCAGCGGGGACTGCGGCCTCGCTGATTCARCCCTTCTCCTCCCACCTCATGCGCACGGAGGGAGGCGGCCCCGACGAGCCGCCTCAGCGCATATAAAGCGCTGCCGTCGGGCCGGGCAGCGCCGCCCGCTGCAGGGACCTCGCCGCCTGCCCGAGCTCCCTCCTCGCCCCGACATGGCCCCCGGCCGCCTCCCGCTGCCTGCGCTGCTGCTGCCGCTGGCCTGCGCCGCCCTCGCCCCCAGATCCCTCACAGGTAGGAGCGGAGGCTCCGCGGCTCCCCGCGGGGTCGGCGCCGCCGCCGCGGTGTCCTGAGCGCCGCGCGCTTGTGTCTCCCGCAGAGAAGCAGCGCGCCTGCCTGCTGCCCCCCGACGACGGCCCCTGCCGCGCCATGGTGTCGCGCTGGTACTACAACAGGTACACGCAGAGCTGCCAGGAGTTCACCTACGGGGGCTGCCTGGGCAACGCCAACAACTTCCTCACCTCCGACGACTGCGAGAAGAGATGCTGGACTATCAAGAGTGAGTCCGACGGGTGTCCCCCCCGCCCCCGGGCTGCCGAGCCCGGCTCCGACGGGTGTCCCCGGGCTGTTGAGCCCGGCTCCGATGGGGCAATCCGGGCTGCTGTGCCCAGCTCCGATGGGTATCCCCGGGCTGCTGTGCCCAGCTCTGATGGGTATCCCCGGGCTGCCGCCGCTCCCCGAGGTCCACGGAGGCTGCTCTGCTCGAGGGGCTCTTCTAGCTTGTAGTAACTGCCCCACTGCTTTCAGGCTTGCCTGGAGGCACGGGGGATGTATTAATGTCTAGATTTTAATCTCATATTATAATTATTTGCTATTTTTAATGCATTGGACTTTCAAGGTGTATACCTATCCCATGTTGTCGGAGAGTGGAGGAAGCTGGACTGCGTGTAAACTTGTTTAGTATGGGGAGCACAAGGAGTGGATTATACTGAGGATGAAATTCTTCTTGTTGCAGAAGTGCCTAAAATCTGCCGGATGGAGGCCGATGGGGGACCCTGCAGAAGCTACTTCAAAAGATACGCCTTTAACCTGAGCTCGATGAGGTGTGAGGAGTTCGTCTATGGTGGCTGTTATGGAAATGACAATAACTTCAAAGATCTGCAGTCCTGTGTGGACCACTGCCTGCCAGAGAAAAGTAATGATTGTTCCAAGTTTCTAATAAAATAGACGGTTTGAAAGTGCTGCAAAGATGATATTTTATTTGATATTTTCTTCTGGATCCCCTTACAGTAGTATTTTTGAAGACTTCTGTGAAACAGATGTTTTTATTGTCTGCAGACTTTCATGTGTTGCTTGTCTCCGCTGTCTGTTACTGAAAGTGCAAAAATACCATGTTAATTCAATATTTTGACCTCAAATATGCTCAAGCTACACCTGAGCAGTCTCCTGATTTCTGAAAACGTGTATGTATAATGTGAAGGGAGATAAGGTCACACATTGTGTTGATGCAGAGGTATGAGACATTGGGGCTGTCCTGTTTAGGGAAGTGAAACAGCGTAGAGTGGAAAGTGTCTTTCTAAACTTCAAGACCAAGTAAGGGATGCTCTTAGGTTGCTTGGGTTTTTGGCACTCATCAGTTTTATAAAAAATAGATCAATATCCAGAGCAAAATATTGCTTTTGAAGAAGAGAGAGCTACCAGAATGCACCAGAACGAGTACATTTTATTAATGCTTAATTAGACAAGTTATTTTTGTTTGATGACAGATTAGCAACAGTTTCTTAGGTGAAAGCTGATTTTTAACTTTCTTTCTTCCATGTGTGATAAATTGAAAAGGCACTTCCAGCAAAAAAGTAATTATTTTTTAGACAATAGGTAATGTGATTCTTAGGAGGAAAATGGTGAGCACTTTTTACTATGAGAGATTTATTTATGTTAAAATCACAGAAAGCTTAATCATTTACAGAGGTAGTTCCTTTGAAATCGTTATTATATTCCTGCATATATGGAATTGTTTGAACATTTTGGCTATAAAGTGTATAGCAAAACACCTGGGGAAAGCTGCTGAATTTTACTTGTGCACTAGTAATATTAATTTGGGACTGTCTGTTGCTGTCTATGAATGCATAACTGAAAAATAAGATGTAGTGAGTCTCTGAAGTAATTGGTATCAGTCATATAGCATTTTAATAGGAACAAGAACTGTTTATCTGCATTATTTGCTGTAGGGTAAAATTTAAAAGTCAAACACAGATATTAGCTAATTTCTCTCTTTTTCTCTGCTTTTTTTTTTTTTTTTTTTAATTATTATTTTTTAAGCTGGTCCCTTGTTATGCTATAGCCCAAAGGATGAAGGATTGTGCTCTTCTTCCGTGACTCGCTATTACTATGATACCAAGAGCAAAACATGTAAGGAATTCAAATACAGTGGCTGTGGTGGAAACGCAAACAACTTTGTTACTGCAACAGATTGCTACAATGTTTGTAGAAAAGGTAAGTTCTGTTTGTTTGTTTGTCTCCTTTCTTTCTTTTTTTCTTTTCTTTTTTTTCCCTCCAGTCAAAAGCAGTCATCCAACCCAAAATACCAGAACTGCTGTTCAGAGTGGGCTTTACTTATGTTGGCTTTTTACAAATGTTCTTTTATTTATTTACTTGTTTAGGCTTGGTATTTTTAAATGTCAGGGAAAACTGAGGAACAACACTAAATCTTTCTGACAAGAACCATGCAATGTGAGACAGAAAGACCATTTGAGAATAAATTGTAGAGAAGGGCACGTAAATAAAAAGTCTAATTAATTTACTGGAAGCCTAGTTAACTTACTAGGGGTCACAGGAATCAGTCTTCAAACTGTTCAGAACCTACAACAATCAAGGTCTCTCTTCTAGAAAATTTTCAGTAGGAGAAAAATGAGTTATAAAAATCAATTTATTTTTTCCTTAGCATTTTAAAGTAGTTACCATCTTCTCTTGGTTCCCTGCTGCTTGCTTCCATTTCCCATTCCATTGCTAAAGATTTCTGCCTCATCATGCTGGATGTGTTTGTATGGCTGTGGGAGGAAGGGTGTGAATGATAATTGATTTTTTTAAATGATTTTGTTCAAATCAGCTACTGACTCTGTAAGTCAAAACAATTTGCTTTTGTCTGCAACAATATGTTCATGCCAGCTAGTGCCAGGCTTAATACTCTAGTTTAATTAAGTTGACATGTAAATTAAAGAGAAAGACTATCATGTTGATCCCAGGAGTACCCAGATCTTTTTTGTAAGGAACAACAAAATATTAGAAAATAGAGTTAAAGTAGAAARAAATGAAGCTACTTCTAGTGCACATACTTGTCTTTGGAAAGAAAAGGCAAAAAAATCAAATCCATTTTAACAAACATAAAAATGGGATATGCTCCCTTAATGGACTGTTTAGCATGTGTAGTAAAAAGATTTAAGCAAGGAAATGTGGAAGTGGAAGCCCAGTTCTTCAGCTTTGGAGCTGAAAGRCCATGGCCTGAGAACATCAACCTGGCTGGGATTTCACCCTAAGCACAGTCCTASTCCTCAGAAGTAAATATAGTCTCTGCCAGTTACTCATGGCAGCAGTATTTGTGGGCAGTGTGTTTGCCATTCTACTGTTATAATGGAGCTTTTAATGTCACACAAGCTCTACCTGAGGTTCCTGTGATCAGCGTATTTGCATGTGTAGCTTCCTGGAGGATGGCGGGGCCAGGCTCCAGCCCRGCGTGCAGAGAAGGACGGGAGTTACCTCGTCAGCATCTCGCCCTCATGCTCTGCCCCTGCACGTGCATGGGCACGAACACTCTGACAGCTCCTTTCTTAATACGGAAGAAAGAAGTAAAGAAATAGCTGTCTCATAACTAGAGCAATAGAAGGCAAAACATACAGGATTGGCTATGGGCTTTTCCACTAATCCATGAATTTCAAAATTCAGTAGGGCTTGGTCAACCAAAGCCCACAGTTAATGGCATAATTAGTGCTAATTAATGTTGAGCTATTCATATTCATTTCTTTAACTTGGGTGTGCCCAGCAACATTAAGTAGATCTGTAAGACAACTTAAGCTGCTGCTCCTCTTCTGCTCCTATATTTCTCATCCCTAGTATCTTTCCTGCCTACCTTTTTGAGCCCACAGCTGAATTCAGTTGACCTTGTGCAAATATGTTTGAACTGACTGAAGTTTTTTGAGCCAGCAGGTATCTGATTCATTTAAGTACAGAAAATAGAATAGAAACTAAACAAGCTTAATGCACAGGAGTTGTGGTGATAATGAAAGGATTGGGAATTGCCGGTAAGGGTTCTGCACATAGGCAAATAGGTAGCATAAAGGTCTAAAGCAAAAGACTCAGTTTTGCAAAGAACTTATATCCTGAACTGTTTCATGTGGTCTTCATACATTCATGCTGAAATAACCCTTACTGCTGTTTCTGACCATTCTGCAGTTTCTGTGTGAAAGCCAGGTCTGTGCAGAAGCCTAAATCATTTTTTGTCTTCATCTTCCATGGGTGTATTTTAAACTTTGCACCCATCTTCTGCAAAGAAATCTAGTAATGTCCTCTCCTCTCCTCTCCTCTCCTCTCCTCTCCTCTCCTCTCCTCTCTCATTCCAGATGTGGAAGGATCTTGATTTCCATCCTGCCATCACACTAGGACAGCTAGAAAGACTTGAATTCTTGTTCAGGGAAAGAAGAGTAAAGTAAATTTTCAGTGCCAAAGTTGGACATATTAGGAACCTATGTGAGAGTGGCAAGCCCAGAACGTATTTTACAGCTAATACAGTTGTTATTACCTGCTCAATTGCTTGAAAAGTGTAATAAGGAAAATAATAATAATAAAAAAGCCATTTGGTTATACTGTTTCCCTAACTGCTTCCTTTATTTTTGTAGCAGGGAGTCAGAAGCCAAGGATCAACAAGCCAACAAATCTACCCCGCAGAAAAATGATGAGAAAACTGGTTAAAAAGCCACAGATATATAACCTGAAGTCCTAAGCCTGGTGTGCATTTGGATGTTAGGCATCTCCTTTTGAATTAACTTCCCTCTTTGTAATATAGTTTCCACACAGTTTTATCAGCAAATGGTTCTGTCTTTCAGAACTGCTTTTTATTTTCCAACTTATTAGAAATAACTGCATTTAATAGAAGAAGAATGAACTTAAATTTCATTCTCCTGCTCTGTTGTATTTGCAGTAATACTTTGGTAAAAAACAAATACTTAGATTTCCATGTTTTTATGGGGGAATATTACTACTGCCTTCAGAGAGTATTTCAGCTGTTACAAATCAATTAAGATTTGAAAAATCTATAGTCTATCTGCATGGATTTTATGGATCTATATGGATCTATAATCTATATGGATTTTTTTTTGGCATTTTCTGCTTGTTAAAGAAATTAAAACTTCCAAAGGTGTGTGCAGACATTTATAGCTCTGCTATTGAATATACTTTGGTATTATCATATGAGTAGACTATCCTTTATAGTCATGTTTATGGTAATAGAGATACTTCCACAAAATATCTGTATTTGACTCTGAAGAAGGTAATCAATCAGGTACTTAACTATTAAAATGTAAATATAGGCATTACTTTTTTCATAATATCTGAAATTCCCACAAAATTGTACTCCAGACCCTCACTTGGCATGTCAGCAAATTTCTCTTGATTTTAATGGAGCAACAGTGATTTACATCTTCAGAGAATTTTGATATTTATGTTTATATTATCTTTTGTTAAAGAAGAAAAGAAAAAAAGCAGAAAAGGAGAGGCTTCTGCAAATCTAATGTATTCCCACTTTTGAGGTATTGTTATAATTCTTGTGTTAGACTATGCCTCCAGTGATAATATTGCACTTTTTTTTTTTTGTATTTGAGCCATGTTTGAATTCCTATTATTTTTACCTACAATGTTTTCTATTATGATTTCAAAGAACAATATTAATAAAATATTTTGGGGAAAAATTAAAGCTTGTTCTGTCACATGAATTTATTCATTATTCTGAATTATTTGCATAGATCAATATGTTTAATGAAGCTTGTTGTTTGTTTATTATGACTCTAGCAGAGTTTAGTCATCTCTTAAGTTACTTCCCTCCACTGAAGTTTAGTTACTTAAACAAAGTCAGTAAATATCACYAATTTCATTCATTCCCAGCAGTTGTTATGGCTCAGTTAGCTCCGGAAGGAGTTGTTCTCGAGGGATGCTTAGTTAAGTCAATTTTCTGCTCCTGGGTCTCCTGTTTGATCTGAATAGTGCTTGTAAAGTTGGCCTGCTTATGCATAACCAATTACAGCATTCCTGCTTAGAACTGCAGCTATCTCTCTGACAATCAAAGTTTAATATGTCTTCTTTCTATTTTATTAATATAGCCCCTGCTGTTACATTGTCTTAGCATCATTTCTGGCTTGCTGGCCTCTTGCTTCTGAGCGAGTGAGATTTGCTTGAAATTACATTAGCTTTTAGTTTAAAATTTTCAGTTTTGTGTCTTATCCCCATGTCAGGAGGGAACAAGAAGGGAAAACTACTCAAGATTTTTCTTATTTGTTCTGCCCCTCAAGCCTGGAGCTGTAATTAAAGCAGTCAGCTGTGCTTGCCCTAGTCCTTCTAGAGACASGCTTTGGTTCAAAAACACCAGGAAAAATCTCAGAAAAAAAAAATGCTGCTTAMATAACAGACCTGGCTGTATTTGTTGCAGCTTTCTGACTAGACTCATGCACACAGGTCCCATTTCAGGACTCATAGTCCAATTTAAATGCTGTTTTTAACTAGGAGGGTTGCCATCTTTTTACACTGTCACTGTGTGATATAATGTCTAGAAACATGTTTGAGAAACACACCATAATTTATCTGTGTCTATATTTGACTAGAACATTTCTGCTGGAGTATTTTGGGACCCAATGAGAAAGTGGATCAGAGCTTAAAAGGGGCGTTTGGGGAGAATATGGGAACTGAACACCTGARTTTGAGAATGGCTCCACGTTTCCTTACCTTTTGATTTAAGGAGTTCCAGGGTACCCAGTCACACATAACAAAGCCTGGGCAATTAGATACCAGCTAGTATCTAAATCTGAGTAGGATCCAAAAACTTGATATTCCTGTTCTTGTTCTACCTCACAGGCTCAGTGAGAGCATTTTTTTATGGACCATACTCCCTCCAGAATGCAGCAGTGGCCACTATTCTAAAGTCTCTTATAATGTGGCTGCCTCACATGCTTTCTTTTTTATTATATAAAAGCATCATCCAAGGACTTACTGCTAGGGCACTCAGTGAAATATCAGAGGCCTGAATTTGAATACCTTAGCTATGTATCTGACACCAAACAGGAATTTAGGATAAAAAAATCTATAATTCCCRCAGAATTGCCTAATGATGATGTTCTGGAAAACTGGGGGGATAGCAGAATGCCACAGTTTTTTTCCAGATCTCTTATCAAGCTATTCCACTTTGTGTAATTTGTCCTTCTTTCCAGGTAAATATCTTAATCTCTTATTTTATATATAAAATATATATACATATATATATATATCAATTTTAGCTGTTGCTGCGCTGCTTTGTTTAATGTTCTTAGGTTACTCTAATATCCCTCCAGACTCCTGTGGCTTTGAGTAATCTAAATAATTCTCTCTCATCTGCGACATTTTATATGACTCATCACTTACTTCCTTTTTCAGTTTGCTGATGAAAGAACAATGGCCCAAGGTTGGGTCAACTCTTAGCATTTTGCCATGCTGAAAATTAATGTGGCCCACACCATACTGCAAATTAACCTTTATTATAGTAGCCAGTGTCCAGCAACTTGTATAGTGTGTCAGAGTGTAAATTTCTATTGCATAGGAGGGAAGCAGTGATTATAATCAGTAGGGTGCATCTTGTCTTTCCTAGGTAAACGTCCACTGAGACTCGTGACTAGTGGCTTCTGTGGGACAGTCATTCTTGCTGCTGCACAGCAATGGCTGAAAAAATTATATTTTACTAAACTCCATAACAAATAAGGTCATTGCTCTACAATTTTCATTTTTAATCTATTTCCAAGGAATATATCAAAGACTATAAAAATGAAAATATAAACTGTTACTTCATCCTGAATCTGTGGCACCACTCAGGGAATTCAAGAAAAATATTGTATTGCTTTGTAAAGTATTTCAAAAGTAAGAGAGTGGCTTCTTGTTTCTTTATATTTTAGTGGAATTTAAAGCTTCATAAAGAGAAAAGAGGAAAATCCACGTGGAAACACCAAACAATGTTTTTTTTTTTTAACCTATAGGCTTAATACTGGCAAGCAGAATCAAGCAGACTTTTCTTTCATCACATCTCCTTGTAATAATGTCTGACACTCTGACACTAATAAATGACTTTCTCTCAATTCCATACATTAGGAGCAAAATAGCAATCAGTTCAGATTGAATTCCTTGAGTCAAATTTCTAACTGCTGCATATGTTCYCATTTCTACTGATTCTCATCAGCTTTAAAGAAGGAAAACGTGAAACATTTTACTGAAAAATCTTTTATTAGACAAAATGCTCCACGTTACCAAAAATAGTATCCAATGAACTTAAGCTTTGGAACACATATGGAAGATTTGGTCCAGCTGTACTGCTGTGGACAGTTGTTCAATGATCCAGGTAGTGGTAAGAAATCTGTTCTACAAGATAAATTCAGTCTAACTAGGATGATATAAATCTGGAGGAACTACATCRCAGTTATGGCAGATGAAATATTATGCATTTACATTAGTGKTATTGAAAGAGAAATCTCCTTCATTATCTTTCTAGAAAGCTTTAAATTATTATGCATAACTATCATTGTTAATAATTAGCACAGAGTTTCTTGTGTCTGTTGAATTGAGCCTAATTTTTCAGTGTATGGTGGTCCTGTAATTTCTGTCATCTGAGAATTTAATTAATTGCTGAGGARAGGGGTGGTAATCATAGTATATACAGCCTAATGAACAGCAATGATATTAAAAATTCCATGTAAACAAGAAGTATAGAAGCATATGGTTTGAGGCATTAGGAAAGTGATGTGATCATGAGCTTTGACTTCCATATTAACTCCGGGGACATGAGTGTTCTCAGCTCATGTCTGAAGTATTCAAAAAAGAGAGAGATCATCTGGACAAGCCAAAGACTAATTCATGTAATGTCTCTAACATTGTATCTACTATATGTGAATAGAACCAATCTCTTTTAATAGAGATTCCCTGTTTACTTGCAACACTGACAGTAATTCCAGATGAGTATTGACGAGATGGATACTTTTTRAGACACAGTTCACTGGGTCCTTAAATCTTGTGTGTGAAGGGTTTTAAATACTCAACATTGTTCACATTTTCTCACCCGGTGGGGCCCAGCTTCAAGCAGATAAATGTACAGAGAAGATACTAACCCAAATAATTTGGTATGCTAGATCCCTAGTAAGGCCTTAACATACTAACTATGAGTTAAATTCTTTCATCTATCCTCAAGCTGGATTGTAATTTATTGCTCAGTGAGCTTTCTTAAAGGTAAGGTACACTGAGCAAGTGTGCTGACTCTCTTCTAATGAGATAGTGGAGGATTAATGTTTTTAAGGTCTAGTATGAAATGCTATAGTAAAAAACCTCCAAGTAATTAATAAATGCATATGAACACTATTCGTTCTAGGGTATTTTTCTCTGTGTGTGGAAAATAAGATGAAGAGGGTATATTATATTAATAAAAGTTATTTTAGAAGTCACGAGATAAAAGATTAAAAAGCTCGTTATCAAACCAGGATCTTGCTTGCCATTGTAACAGCTGTTGTCAATAAGGAGAAATTTTGAGTTTTCCTGACATTTAAAAAGAACCTATTATAAAAATGCCTTCAGTAGAAAGCAGCAAGAGTTTTAAGACTTCTTTTCTCTCTAAAAGTGGAAGAGAAATCTGATGATAAAAACATTCATCATGACAAATGGTATTTACCACTCTTATAGGCTGGAGACTGAATCACTTCATTACGAGAAGTCTGTATAGTTTCCACTGAGCCAGCCTGTGGGATTCCACCGATGGTTTCAAAAACACCTGGAGCAAGTCCACAGGCTCCAATAAGGTCCTTTACACACAGAAAAGCTGTCTTGCACAGTTCCCAGTTTCTCGTGTAGCAGCATGTATATCTGCTTTGTCTGAGCTCCTCTCTGTGAATTTGAGAAAAAGAAAAAGAAAAAGCTTTATATCCCTTTATATTAGTGCCCACGCTCTGTGGTGCTATGTGGCCACCTCATTCTGGACGCACGATGTGCGTTTTTGTGTTCTCTACTGCAGCAATATGTTCTTTTCAGTTGGGAAAGGAAATATTAACTTGATTTTTTAATCCCATGTAACTCCAAGTAGAAACAGGTCCAAAACTGCTAGTAAGCCTCTCATATAAAAACACTAGAAAAAAGAGAAAAAGAAAGAAAGATATTTCCTTGTTTGGGTTTTTCAGGGTAATTCCATCTAACTTTAGAAATCTGTAGCTTTCACATCATTTTCAGGACTCTTCAGTGTTAGAATATAAGGCAATATTGAGATACATAGAGATTGGTTTATAATGAAGGAATTTTGAAATCTACTTAGTTTTCTTTAAATTCATCAAGAAGCTAGATTATTACTTCTGATAAATCAAGGAGTAACAGGTATCTTATCTATGTGTCCTTTTGTGGTGACAATTGAACTGGTCTCCTTAACTGATCTCATATTTTATATCTTTTCAGTCTGAGATAATCTGAGCTGTAATAAAAAGTACATTATAAATTTCAATTAATTCTTATCTGCCATAGATTATTCAGAGCCACAAACACCTGAAAAAAAAAACAGATGGTTGAAGTAAAACTTTAATCATTTTTTTCTACTGAAGTATTTTCCTTTTAAAATGGAGCCTGACAAAGATTACAGACTACGCTCTGTATTTAGGCTGAGGGAAAGGTGCTCTTGAACCTCGGATGTACAATAAAGAGGCTCTTTTCAAAACTATTGAAATGGACCTATCAGAGAAACATCAAACTCTTTGTTGCTCAGATTTTGAACAGATTTGTTAATATTTTTTCTCCCTAGCAAATAGACATATGCTTTTGAATGTGACAGTGAGCACTTGATTGGATTTAAGTTAGAGTCTTTCTTCTTTAAAAAGCTCCTTTTTGTTGTTGTTTTTCTTAATTTATCACTGAAAAATCCTGAAATCTTTCTTATTTTAAACCAAAAGGCATTTTGCACAAATCCACTGTATTTCAGCTCCAAAGGGTGAGGCTSTGGGCCTCAGAGCAATAAAACTATTTATTGCTAAAATTCTTGGCCCTGCCAAGAAACCAATTTGAGATGACTTCACGGAGAGAGAAATGCCAGGGCAAATTTTAAACTCTTGAGAAAGGTAAATCTGTGGAAAATCAAGTAATGACAACTCTTCCAGATTCCCTCCTGTTCACAAAAGATATTTTTTAAACTTGTTCAGTATGCTCATTTTGGTACATATCTAGGAAATCTGAARCTGGAAGAGAAAACCCTTCCCAAAGTCAGATGACAAGGAACTGCACATTTTTCCTGCTTTACCCTTTCTGACGATCTCTGCCTACACAATGTTACTGAAGCAACCAGAAAACTCAAGACCTGACAGTTTGCTTAGAACCAGAATAAAAGGTGTTAGAAGCAAAAGAAGTTAAAAAGCAGGAGTTGGCCCAGATGACCTCTGGAGGTCTTTTTCAACCCAATTTATACGATTGATGAGATGACCACTCATTGCTCATGATGATTATGAGCTTCACCTGAAGTGAAGAGTAAAATAATGCTAGAAGTGAGGCTGGCCCTACTGAGGAAATGCAAGTAAATGTTTGAGGACACCACGGAAAGTTCCAGGATCCAACTGAGCCCCTATTTTGGGGAGCGTGGAATGCTCTCTGCTGGCACTACCTGGGAAAATCCCTCCYCTGCTCTAGCAACAGGAAGGGTGGAGGCACCATGTCTTGCTGCAGGAGGACCACTGAGCACAGGCCACAGGAACTGAGCGGAGGACAAAAGGCACAATGAGGGTTGCAGCATGTGCGTTTGCTGAGGGTTCTTCTGGGGGTGCCTGTGGGCAGCTAGGGGCTCCCATTTTGCCATCCTGCCTGCCCATCAGCCTGGCTGTGAGCCTTGCCTTCATCCCTGCTCCTTCCAGCAATTCCATCCTCCTGTGCTTTCTGTGCACAGAAGATGCACAGAAATGGTCAAAATGTCATATTTCACCATGCAGAATAATATCAGTTTACATCCTCTGAGCATTGCATGAAAAATTCTTGGCCACATRATTATATTATAGCACTATCTATATAGCTATGTGATTATATTATAGCACTATCTATATAGCTATGTATATATATCTACAGCTGTACACACACACACACACACATATAAATATATATATATAGCACCCTAGCTAACACAAGAACATAAAGAGGTAAGAAACTCAAACAACTCTCTGGCCTCTCAGGTGAAAGCACATAGTATTAGTAGACCTTTGAAGTATGTCACTATATTCAGCAATAGCTGAGGTAATAAAAAGTAATACCTTTCTCCATCAAACGTATAAAAGCATAAAACAATGTCTGTTTTGTTTTCCCACTGATGCAATAAATCTCAGCTCTCTGGAGTCAGTGCTCCATAAGGTGCATCAAGACGCAGCCTGAAGAGTTTTGCCCCAACTGAGTGATTGCACTCAGACTCAACAGCTGAGGAGAGAAATCGAAATGCATAATTAAAGACATATCAAGCAATGGTATGCATTATTGCTAAAGTGTTGTAGAATTTATTTTTGTAGAATKTATTTCTATTGTATTTCAGATGCCTGGATACTTGCACTCTGAAACATAAATAGGGCTCATTTTTTCYGTTTTGTCTGTTAGTTTCTGTTTATCAGCCACTCGATTTTCAGGGAAAAAAAATGGTTATTTTCCTAACCAACAGTCATGGAAATTCTGCCTTGTGTCAGAGACACAGTATTGGGGATATTGGGTTTGCAAAATGTCTCCTCTACTAGTAATACAGATTTTGCAGTCTGTACTTTGGTTTTTGTCCTTTCCTCAGCTTCAGTAACAAGAGGGAGGAAAAAAGGTTATTAGGAATTGCATATCCTGTATCTACCTAGAGAGTATAGAGCACTTTGAAGGTGAATTCAGAGCAAGTTAGAAAACAAGCACTGCATTTGGAAAAACATCTAGTCCCTGATTATTCAGATAAATGATTAGCAGAATTTTTCAAAGTGCCCAGTGATCTGACTCTGATTACTCTAATAGGATTTTCTTTCCAGATACTTTTTGAAAACCTCCCATGTCATGTACCTAGGTCTTTATTTATTTAGGTATATATTTGACTTCACCTTTATTTTTCAAAGGTGATAGAAGACCAGATCCTGCTCAGAATTGCATGCTTTGATATCACCTAATATTTAAACTCTTGTCCTATGTTTCAAGTGCTATGGATCCTACTGAGCACTGKCTCAGTGATATAGGTGACCAAGAAAAGGATATTCAAAATTTGACTCTCTAGAGTTGTCCACATTTGGAACTGACCTACTACAGTTGCTGAAGAGGCCAGAAATCAGTGTCTTCCTCCACGCAGAATCCACAGACAGATCCTGATCTCTACTGGCCTCTGCCTGTGGGTGAGTGAATTTGGGTCAATGACTTTTGTAATATCAGGGTCTTCCCAAAATATAATTCCTTTAAATAAAGAGGGGAAAAAAAAAAAAAAAAAAAAGAGAGACTTGCATTAACACTGTAGTACAAGAAGATACCAAGATGTGAACTAAGTCTAGTTTCAGTTTTGCAAACCAGAAACTGGTCAGTTGACATTTTGCGCAACCAAAACCACACCCTCTGCCATTCAGCTCTGATTTATTACACAGAAAGCTTCCATATCATGCCCTCTTTTCACGGTTGCTGGTACTATCTGCAGTTTTAGATAACACAAAAGAAAACCCGCAATGCCAAAGATGTCAGTGGTTATCATTTTCATTTTCAAACATGGCTTTTTCACATTTCCAGTCTTCCAGTTCTGAAATGAATCATACCTTCAGAAGTAAAACCACCACAGATTAAATTGGTCTCAGGACATTAAGAAAAAACATCCACCGCACCCCGTGATTAATTCATTAATCCATCTTTCAAAACAAGTAATCTAAATTAGCTTGCAAACGAGAACATGACGCACACATGGCTCTTCAAATACTGTTGACATATGGAATAGTTCAGATTCCTGAGATACACGGCCTTTCACTTGCAGCTTCCAGTCCCAGTAAGATCCAGACAAGCTTCGACCTCTTCGAAGGTCACTTGATGCACAAGATGGATTGAACTGATCTTCTGAGGCCTGAACACAGAGAACAGATCTCTGTTAAGAACCAGGATATATTTTTATTCCTGTTTTTTTTTTTTTTTTGGTCAGGCTCTATGTCATCATGGCACCAAATCTTTGAAACAGAATGGATATAAACACTTATCTCTGTCAGTGGATTCTCATTGCCCCTTTTTTTTTCAGCTTATGGAGCTGCTGCTGCACAGAATTCATCTTGCCATCATCCAGCTAGGAGGACTTTATTTTCTGTTGCTGACTTTTTGATAATACCTTGTTTTTGGCACGGACTGTGATATAACTGGGTATTATTTTTCTATCAAAACTTTATCACAAAGAGAATTAGAATGCTAGATGCAATCTTCGTCATCATCTTTACACTGGAAATCTCTAGRGATCCCACCCAGTTCTCAAGGATTTATTTTTCCCATTGACTACTGAAAAAAGACTAAAGGCTGAGAAAAAGATGAATGATCCACCATATTTATCTGGTCTGACTGCCACATCTAATACTTAGTAGGTGGAAATGGGTGTGGATATTTGTATGGGAAAATGTRCATATACACTTTATGTGTAGGAAGTAATTTTTTCTTCTTTTCTACCCCTAAAGCTATTCACAATACTGGGTTCTCCCAAAACAGTCTCACTGAAGCTGATATTTCTCAACAGAAGAGTTGCTCCATGTGTTATTTTGCCAAGTCTAGTCAGGGACTTCATGTATACTTGGTCAATATACACTTCTCATAGGAATGCAAAATATTGGATGCCTAGCAGATGAAGAATACATATGATCAATTCATTGAGGATATAGCTAGGAAATAAAGGTACGAAACTCTTTTACCCTATTTAAAGGTCTACAGAACACCAGAATACTTTCCAGGAACTTACATGACCATCATTATTACAGCATTTAGGAAAGGTTTAACAAACAGATACGGAGGTTGAGGTTCAGTGGATAATGCAGCAGTGCAGAGAAATATTTTAACTATTTATGAAAAACAAAGACCTGCAGAGCTAGCTCATGCATCTCTGCATTTTGCTCCTAGAGCTTTCAGAGTGGAGTCAGTAGGTCAATCTCAGATTGGTGTGAAGATACCAAAGCTGCTTCAGCAGTAAAGCTATATTTATGTGACACCATGCATGAGATAAGAAATCCCATCAACAGAAAGACTGGAGATTTCTCCCCTTTCAGCACACTGCTAACCCATGTAGACTTCCACATGATATGTTGCTGATTCCATTTCTGCTCTGCCATGGGTGGGGGAAGTACTTTTATTATTGCTCTGCAGAGCAGAAAAGAGGGAACAGAGCAGAACAGAGCATCCTCTTAAGGATGGTGAGATCTGGATCTCTTATGAAGTCAACAAAAATGTGTTACAAGAAGCATCTTGGAGCATATAAACGTTTTCCTGATCASAAAAAGGCAGGAAATAAACTACTCTTTGGATAATTATAATCCTAGATTCTACCTCTAACTGCAGGATCATCCTCTCCAGTCTCCTCATGAAGTGAGCAGTAACAAATTCCATGTGGAGCAACAGCAGAGCATAGGTTCTTCCTAAAGTAGTGCCCACCATGTACCATTCCTGAAGGATTGGATGTACATCAGCACAGCTCCATGCCATTAGGTGCATTGGAACAACTTCTCTTTGTCCAGAGGTTACTCTTCTCACTGAAAAAACAGACAYGCTGGGATCATTACCAGCAAGGCCATATGTCAGCAAAACCTGGTTGAGRCCCCAGAGCCAAGAATCATGACTCAGAATGGAGTCCAGTCTTGCATTGTAGAGGAAAAACCTATCATTGCGTAGAACATGTTGCATCTCTTCTTTAGGGGTYGCCTTTTAGGTTGGCCATCTCTGCCTTCCCACTGACAAACTCAGCTAGCCAAATTTTTTAATTCTAGCCCTCGTGAGTAATACATACAAAGCTTAGTCTTTTTCCTCCCTCATATTTTTTGACATCACATCTCCACCTCAGATGTTTTCAACCAGCAGCCTATTCAAAACAAACCAAATCTCTACCTTTGTCTTCAGAGTCTTATGATGTTCCAGCAACCAGTTGGAAACCCAAGCTGCAATTTGAAATACAGCATGAATGCACCAAAACATTGCAGTAGCCCACTCACAGGCTCCACAGTGGAGTTCCTCACTGAATAATGATTTATCTTCCTCTGAATATCCAGAAACAGTAAAGAAGAACTTTGACAATTATAATTACTACCTGGGCAAGAGCTTCGGTTTCTTGGCTACTTTAGGGCAACTTTCTGTCCTACAAAGTGTTTTGAGCACACTCTACCCATGCTCTGTGTGAATTGATCAAAAGACAGCTCTGCACAGGAATAGCTGYATTAATGCTCAAACCAGCTTATATTTACTTAGATTAGCATTTTATTTGGTGTTTTGTGAGAGGTGGTCCCTAAATATCTGTTATCTGTTATCTAACACAAAATACATTGACAAAAATACAGCAACAAGGAGCTCACATGTATTCTTTTTTCCTGAAGGACTCAGAAAAGTAAGGTAATAGACTATCCTTGTAAAGACATAATGTCAGGAACAATGATTTATTTTCTAGAACTGAGAATTATTAAAATACTGAAGTGCAAAAGAGGCTATTGTCTGCCATTTAATTTTCCATGTAAAGCACTGGCTAGTTAGAAGTATTTGCAAGAAATATTCCTTCACTTCTTAAGTCTTTTTTTTTTTTTTTCTCAGAGTTAAGATAGAGATTGGTTAATAGAGTGTTGTAGTTTACATATTATGTACTTCTAATTTTATAGCACCCTCTTTTATTAGGTTCCATAAAACTAACTCAGAAACATCCCACTGTGTTCTTATTATCCATAGCATAACTCTCTATCCTTTTTCCAGCCAATACTCTTACTGAAATTCTTGGGAATTTCAGCTGAGTGTAGACTAACTTCATGTTATAGGATTTGGCTTGAAAGCTTTCTTAGCTAATCTGATTTTTCCATTTGCTTCAGCAATTTAAGTTTCAGACATCCCCTATTGCAAGCATATATGATGACGACATCTTTCAGAAAGACGTAACAGTTTAGCTCCATTAGTTTTATTTCCATAAATTCTTGGTTTGCACTGTTGTAACCCATGTAACTCAGTTTATATTTTATTGCCTTTTATTATTGACAGACATTACTTAACYACTCCTCCCACACATTTTCTATAAAAAAGGGAAAAAAACAGTTTTCAATCCCAATTAAAGAGGAAAACGTTCTTTAAAAGTGACAACCAGTCACTTGTGCGAATGCTAAATAATGAGTGCTAAAATAAATCTTCTCTATAATTCAAAAACTTTTTTGAAGTGTCCCAAAGACCTTCAATTTTTTTTTGTTTGTTTGTTTTTACCTCAAAAGGATGGAGGTAAAAATATATCACTTCAGAAATACATTTTTTTTTTTCATGTGTAAATTGTTCTATTTCATTAATCTTTTTGAGGAAAAGAAAATCTGACTCAAAAGTTTTTGTTGTGGTAAATGCACTTTTAGAAATAGATTTCCTTCAGATTTCTTAGGTCCTGCCATCACAATGATATGAAGCTGTGCTCTTCTGGCAGCATTTCCATTCCACTAGGGTTTGGCAAACATAGACTACACTGAGATAGTGATCACCTAATGTATTATTAGAAACAGTGTGTGAATCATGGTTGATTGGATGTGCATAGGCCAGCATGTGACACTGTGGGACAACCACATAATTTGAATTTCCACAATGGAGCAGAGTTTATTCCATCACTAACAGAATTCCTCCTACTACCTCATCCCAGGAAGATACAGTAAAATGAGATATGATTTCACTAATTACTAGAAAACAGAATAGGGTTTTATGCATAAGAAGCTTGTCTAAGAAGTTTTAAAAAATACAAATTGGGATCTAATTTGAAAATCATTTTAAAAGCAGATTTGTCTCATTGCTCATGAGATGATTCCTGGTCAATGTTGAATTATTCCTGCAAAGTACAAATTCTCTCAGCTTCCCATAAGGTCAAATTTCTGTGAGACTCAACCTGTACACTGTAATCTGCCAAGAACCAGTATTTAGCTGTCCTGTTCCCAAAGATAAACAGGCAGCTCCCTTTGTGTGCCTCCCTATCTCTGTGCAGAGACTGGAAACCTTCCAGGAGCGCTGTGCTGTGCTCTGTTCTTCATTTCCAGATTAGGAACTCTGAGGAATACGCTGCCTCCCAAACAAACATCATCAGGATTGGCCCATAAGTCTTTCCCTGCCCCAATCCTCCCTTACTTTCTTCAAAATTGGACTAGKTGGCACCGTTCTGACATGCTCTGTAGATGCTGACTCCTGCTTTCATCTCTCCTGAGGGAGGGAGTCTCAGTTAGGTGCATCATCAACAGTGAAATTAATAAAACTGGGCAGTTTATCCCCAGAAACAGACGTGTGCGTGTGTTTCCTTGTGTGCCATGCCACAGACAACCACATTTGCTAGGGCCACTGACATATAGCACCTTGAAAAGGGGATTCAAGGACATAAGATACAAATTACCACAAGGAAGATTTTTTTTTTTTTTTTCTCCTCTCCTTCCATTCCATTAGGAATAAAACAAGGTTTATCTTCAGAGCTCCTGAAGTTTTGGGGATCATATTTGCACAGCAAATGAAATACTCTTCTCATGTGAAGGATATCCGCTTCATGTGCAAGTAACCACGGAGAAATTAATATTTCCTACACATGAAACTTCAAGATAAGCCTTAGTCATGACTAACTTAAAAGTAAGTAGCTCATTGCCCATAACTAACAATTACCRAGAAAGATCATTATTAGACAGCAACAAATGCACCCAACAAGGCTAAGTTGCTTAACAATCAGAGCTAAGGGTTCATGACATCTTAGAGTGACTGTTAAATGGTTATTGCTGTAAAAAAGATGCTTACCTGTTATAAATTGGCACTAGTCACCTGGATGACTCAGATGAAGACCTCGACAGTGTCTTTGGTGTCAATAATACAGATTTCTCTTTTAGCAAAACTTCTGAGTTCATAGCAGTCATTTATGTAAGAGCTGTTTTCAGACTCATGAGGAAAACAGTGACTCAATGGCTTAATAACATGGCAGGAAATACTTGAAAGAAAATGTTTTAAACTATTTTGGTTTTGTTCCACGAACTATTGATTTTCTAAGCAACTACACCTAGGATCTCAGGAAATACCACAAGGATGGACAGATAATAGAACCTTTTCCTGCCCCTTCTTCTTCAATCTATCTTGAAAGATGTGTATCTATCTACACATCTTTTCAAATGAATTACATATGTGTGTTTAGGGAAGGAAATGGAAAATTTTAAGTAGGCTAGGCTAAAATTGTTCTGTAATTTCATCCTTAAACAGCCCACCTGAAGTAAATCTACTAAGGGTGTTCTTATACAATGGAAAGTCCCAGCTTAGCTACAAAATCACTTGTAGTAAGAATGAGAGGGCACAGAGACTATCAGGTTAGAAAAGACCAGCAAGAGATTGGAAGAATGCAAGAGAAATTACACTGTGTTGGTTAGTGTAATTTTACCCAGAGAAAGTCACAAGAACACGGCACTTGCTATGAGGTTTTCACTGCATTTCTGTGCCAGCCTTCACAGTACTACTTTTAGTTGGACTTTTAGCTTAGTTCTCTCAATCTTTCCTGTTCCACTTCAGGGAACATTTTACTTGGAAAATGTAAGTATCATGTATTTGAATCTCCGCCTTTCCAAGTGAATAGTTTTACAGTCAGATTCCAAAGTCTAATTCATCTTCCATCTCTCATGGCCTTGTATGAGCAAGGCTTCATCTGATACAGGTGTTCAAAGAATGTCTACATCATTATGAGGAACGAAAGAGTAAATATTCGGTAAATCTCATCAGGGTGGGTAAACGTGTGCTGTTAATTTGTGCATGACCATAACTGAGAGATCCTCAGTCACTCAAGATCTTTGGAGAGGGGAAAAAAGAATGGATGTCTGCAAACTTTAGAATATTCCAAACTGAACTGCAAATCTGAGGATCCACATTTTGAGCCTAGACGTCATTGTTAAAGGCACAAAAGTCCCAAAGGTCCATTCATGAGCATTTTACACTTCGYAACAAATTTATGGGGCTGAATCTCCCATACCATGGGCGCTGTATTGCTCCCATGCAGGCCACACTGCTATACCAGTATATTTTGCTGGTAGGATCGGTTACACTTCTTGCACATGTAGATACTAGTGCTTATAAAGAGAATACCTTCAGCCTCTTTTCGTTCTCAGGTTTTATTAGACATTGCTAATCAAATAAAATAGGCTCTAAATGTGCTTGTGCAACAAAGTGCCGTTACARCCTAAGGATTAAATTACAGAGATGAAATGTTCACCCTGCCAGATGAATTGCTTCACCCAAATATTTCACATGTATTTTTAAGTAGCTACATGTTCTCCTCAGAGAGAATCTGACTGAAACTGACAGAAACTTCAGATTTCAGATGCAATAAACCCTTTAGGTTAAATAATTGCAGCAGGGAACCACATTGCACAATATGGAGAAATAGCCAAGAAACTTCTTCAGCTGACCAGTTCCCAGTGGTAGGAAAATCWCTGCTAAACTAAGGCGACTTCATAGTCTTTTAAAGATCTGCTCTTTCACAGCAGTAAAAAGATCTGCTTTTTTTACAGCAGTATTTCTATACCAAGTGATATTCACACCTGACGAAAAGTAAGATGTCATCATGTGTTGTGATTACAATAGTCATATTAAACAGTCATATCAGACTTACTTTTTACTGTTCTGTCTCTACAGTGAAGAGGCAAAGTTTTACACTAAGTAACTTTATAAAACAAATTCTCCTGTTTTTTGGGGGAATAGGGAGGGGACAATGACTTAATTGCATGTAAGATGCTGCTTTGATTTATCAGATTATAACTAAGTTGCAGGTGACATTCCTAATTGTCTTTGAGCTTGGCAGAGATGTTACAAAACACACAATAATTTTGGAGAGTAAAGTACTATATGCTGACTTCATTCCTGAGTACCTTCCAAAAGATAGCACAAATAGTATCCCTGCCTACAGGTTTTCCTCARATGACTTTTTAAAAATCAAGTTCAGGAAACAATAAAGACATTTATTGCTATAGAAATAAGGCCATGTGTGAAATCTTGTTCCTACTGACCTCAGCAGAGGGTTATACTCTATCCAGCCTGGGTCCAGTGTTTCATCTCATTTCATTGTACTTCTGTGAAAGCTGGCTACGTAAGTAGGCTCCATATATAATCCCATAGATTAATATTCCTATTGAAATGATTAACTGAACATAGCAAATATAATCCCTAATGATGACCAATTTAGTAAATTAATGTACTGATTGATTTCTACATTCAGTCTCAAAATCAGATCATGATGAATGYTTGTAAAGCAACTGTGAAGGCATGGACAAAAGGCTTTTCAGTGCTTACTTAAGAAGATGAATCAGTTTGCTGATCTTGTTACTTTAAACATTTCACTCTATTTTTCTCTTTTTCAGACACCTCAAGGTGCCTGAAACAGAGAGTATCCCTCAATGATACCCTGCTGCTGCTTTGTAAGATGTAACGTTATTATCACCAAACAAAGAAAGCTACATTTTCTCCCCTTTCCTTCTTATTTTACATACATTCAAACTACTCTGCTTTTAGTCTAGCTGGAATACTTACCAAAGATTGAGGAGATGATAGAAGTGGGAGGAAGGGGCATGTGGACACTAGATTTGTGCCTTCCAGTGGGGCAGGCTTAAACATGTCATGAGAGCTAACATTTGAATGCAAAGTTTTTGTGAAGTTTGTTCTCCCAGAAAAATCACACTTCATCACTAGTAAACTTGTCCGTGTAGAAAACCTGTTTTCAACCTTTTTTTTTCCATAGAGGAAAGCTGAGTAGAGCCTCCTCCTTCATATAAACAGGGAGATTAATTTGGGGGAAAAAAACACAAAGGCTAAGATAGATTCTGTTTCCACTGATTTCTTTCTCTAAGACGGTTTTTGGAGAGAAATCAGCCCTTCTGATGGAATCCTACTTTAGGATCACAAAGAAATAGGTGGCAATCCACACTGAACCAAACTATGCTGTTTGTTATCATTGCCTCACTTYGGAATCCTAAGAAAATAATGTTGTCTGCTAGATATAAGTGGAATTTACTTCCCACTGCTAAAAGTGTTTCATAGGTCTTCATTAAAGAAACCAYATCCTCCAATGGATACCTCCAATGAACATCCTGCCAGCCAGAGTATCATGCTTGTCAGGCAAAAAATGTCTGGGTTGACAATGGCAATGTCCACATCTAAGCGGAATTATTTCTTATGAATATGTGTATATATGTGTATATACTTCTCATATATGTGTTTCTGTAGCACTGCTTTTGTGCTATCCTTCTATCCTTCTTATGTTCTTCCAWCGTATCTTCTTGATAGCAGTTGTAGAAAAACAAACATAAATGCTTGGCTTTCAGAGTTCAGACAGGAATATGAGACTCCAGATATTTTGTCTAATGAGTTCATGCCCAGTACTACGAGTGACTATTCCTCCCTGGCATGGGACCTCTCTATTATCTTGCATTTTATTTTGCATGCATGATATGCAGGCACCATCCAGAATCAGACAAAGCAGCTATTAGGCTGAGCTCCTTGGCACTCCAGAGTTTCAGTAAAAAAAAACGCAGTAACATTGAATAATGATTTAATTCCCTTTCACTATCAAGTGGTGATGTATCTTTAAGCTTCTCTTTCTTTACCAGTTCTGGGATCACTTTTCTCCTTCAGTTTTATAGGTCCTTGAAAGTATCCTTCCAATAAGTTGAATTAAAAGTGGAGTTGTTTAACGATGTCCTAACAATATAAGGAGGGAATAAGAAGGAAATTGCAACATGAAATCAAAGCACTTTGCAAAATAAAAGGGAAGAAAATGTTAATGTCAACAGACCAGATACAACGCTTTTCCCTTCTGTTTCAAAAAACTGAATAAACTTCATGGCCATTGCTGAAATAATAGTGAAGTATTTAAGAAAATTTTACAGGCTGCAAGAACATAGGAGGGAATGTGCCGAAAGAAGCCATRGTACAAATCCAGTTGTTTTGCAGAATTATATTTATTAATCAGATCATCTAGACAGAACTCATAAAAGCCAGAACAACCTGGTTTGCTCATGTCAGCAAGAATAATTATTTGGCGAGAAAAGCACACTACCAGGAGCCAGCAATCAGGGGAGTTAAGAGGTAGAACTACGCATTTAGAGGTGGGGAATGGGCAGTAAAGATAAGAAAAATACCAGTTCTTTTTAGAAATACAAGGAGGGGAAGGGAAACAATTTGGAAAGGAAGAATTAGAGACGCAATGAATCCAACTATTGCAAATGTGACACAGAAAAAGATGATATTATTCATAAAAAAGGTTAAGAACTAAGATGATAGTATTTTGATGCATTGTCACAGAGAAAATTTCAAAACAACTTGTTTTTTTATTTTTAAATTTTAATGTGGAAACACTAAAATGTTTTGCAATATGTTGAATTGTTTCATTTCAACTTTTACTGCATGCTCATTTCAAAATCACATTAACATTGTATGTCTAAATTTTTAATACTGAAGTATATGTGACATTTCGAAGCCTGAAGAGCAGATTTTTCTTTCCAAAATGTAAAAAAAAAAGAGCAACAAGCAAGAAAATTTTCACTGAATTTCAATTGGTATTCCTTTCAGGTTTCTTTAAAAATTTCAAACAGATACAAGCARTATAAAACATGAACTGGGAATTTATAGAATGGTTAGACATTTGAGTCACTATTACCACAGTCAGATTACAGAGACTGTGAATTACATTAAATAAAGAGAAGTGATTTTCTGCCTTAAATGAGATTAAGTAAGGCAGAAGTAAAGCTTCAGGCAACCTATAAGAGAGAGGAAAAGGAGAGCTGCAGAGTTCAAAAGGGAAGTTGTCAGTGTACCTGCACCTATCCGCAAAGTCTTGGCAGCTATTTTAGTCTTAGGCCTTCCAGACCTGGATTCCATTTCCATTACCAACGAACAGAAAAAGACTTGCCCTTGGTTTAACCTCAGAAAATGGAAGATTTCACTGATTTTGCCCATGACAACTGAAGGAAGCTCATGCTCAGCTTTCTCTTTAAAAGAAAAACAAGCAACAAGCTCAAAACCTTTAAACTTTCAGGACGCGCTACTAAACCTGACTGCCATTTCACTCCTTTTCGTCCTTTCACACTGATATGCTGTCCACGCAGTACTATATGCAAGGAAAAATTTTGCTCCAGGTGTAAAGAAGGTATCATTGACATATTGGATATATTACTAACAAACAAATGACTAGGTTTGCATGTCAAGAGGTGAATATCATACCTCTTATGGCTTCTGGAACAGATGATGGCTGCCTTGTGGATCCTGGAAGAAAGCAAGCTCTCATTTGTGTTGAGATGAATTTGTGGTACCCAATTCAACCTCAAATGCACTATGGTGATCCTAAAAGCAGGATCTGGGTATTGCATTTTAATGCTGTTTCCTTGGGTTTACAAGTGGCACRTTGTGAGCAAGCATCAGGGATGTAGAACAAGCAAGCCCCACAGCAAAAGAACCACAAGCTTCTGTCTACAGGAAACGGCAGATGGTGAGTCCATCTTACAGTAAAGGGATTGAATCCCAGAATACAGAATTTGCGGAGTTAGAGTAAACCTGGGAAAAATACCATGAGTGAAATCAYAGTAGATGCAAGGAAAATCTGGGAAGGACTACACTTCAAGTGATGTATGTGCTCTCTTCCACAGAATAAACACAGTCAYCAGAGTAAACAGTCACAAGGGAATCAAACACATCTCCTCAGAATGTTTTAAAAACGGATTTCTCTATTTTGCAACTCCTTCATTCTGACTCTTTCATGTTTCTTGTCCCCCAGAATGCAATATTTTCATAAATTTTAGTTTTTCATACATGATTAAAAAAAGAGAAGAAATATCACATTCAGTAAAAGAAAGAATTAGAAGAAAAGTAAAAAAAAAAAGTAAAAGAAAAAATTAAAATAACAGGCAAAAGTTTTGCATTTCACTTCTTTTAGAAATTAGGTCTTTTTACTGTGGTGTACATTTTTTAAACCAGGCCAAATGATTATTTAATCTCAGTTCATCTGAATGCTGCTGCAGAATTAAGCTAAGTACAATTTGTTAAGGACCTTCACTTTCTCTCCATGGTCATGGAGGAAACGCATATTTGTCCAGGTCTGTAAAACTTTTCATCAAGCTAATATAGGGCTTATCAGTGATTATTTCAACTTGTACTTAAAGTGATGGGCTAGGGATGAAAAGATTCCTTCCCATTGCATAAATGAGATTCTTAAAAGCCTCCTGATGGGAAATGGTAGGTTAATGATAGGTCAAGAAGCCTTAGTTGTTTCAAAATAAAATAAAAATAAGTTCACAAAGAGAACAAAATGATTCTGTTGCCTGGAACAACAAGGCTCTGCACTCTGGAACATGCATTAAATCCTTAATGTGGGTTTTGACTGTCAAATGTAATGATATYGACACTACTCCTTGCATAACTTTTAGATCTTCAAAGAACAGATTTTYTTTTTTATTTTTTAAATCAGTTGTGGAACAATAAATAGGATATCTCATTCAAGAATGAAAATGTCCTGACAGGAAAAAGCTGCTGTTATAAAAGACAACTATCCTGGGAGTTCAGTGCGCCAAACTCTCTCAGTCTGCATGGGAAAGAAGACAATGAGAGAAAGAAATTTATAAAGTTATTAGGATGATTCATTATTTCCCTGGTTCTGTGCTTCCTCAGTMCATTCCCTGGTGGCTCTTTCCCAGCCATAATTCTTCCTAACGAAATACCTCTAAAACACCACATCACGCATTTTATGCTACTGATACCAACATAGCTTTTACATTAGGCAGTTAGACTCTTTTCTATCTGTTAACTGGAACTACCTGTGTGTGTTAAGCCAGGAATGAAAGAACTGGAAYGCATACGTATTTTACAAGATCAGTATGAACTATATCCTCAGCCCCACTAATTGGTTAGAGAAGGTTCTTCTAATGATCTAAGCAGTCTGAATGCACTTCAGCTATTGAAATTCTCTCATAGGTATAGAAAGAAAGTGAGTAGAGAGTGACAAACTCCCTAGAAAAAGGACTCTGAAAAGAAAAGCAACCTTTCAACCTTAGAGGAAATATAAAGCAGCAATGATTCTGTCATCAAACACAAAAGCTGGGACTCAAGGGGCGCAAAGATTAATTCACCTCCTTAAATGCAGTTGAACCCACTAACAATTTAGTAAGGACAAGCCTGAATGAAACCCAATGGAAACAGAACAAGAGAATGCAATGACTTTACATTACAGTATAGATACAGTTAAAGAAAAAAAGTTCTGTAAAAAAAGAAATAGTGGGACCAGCCCACTGACATACTATTTGCGTCGTGTGTCAGCGGAGAAGGGTGAACCTCACTTTGGCAGGATCACTGTGCTTCAGCACATCGTGGTCAGTGAGCTCTCCAYGCTGTGCTGGAGCTGCCTGGAGAGACATGGAAGAATGAGTTGACTTGCGAGGCAGGGGACAATCATGGGTCTGATGGCTGCGAGGAAGCCAAGAGCAATTACACCGGAATGTTTTAGATTCTCTTCCTTGTGCCTATGGTGTTTATGCACTTAAGCTTAGCATTTATCAGTCAGCACCTGAGAATGTATAAATAAAACATAACCTGTTCTTCATCCCCACCTCAAAATTTAAATTTTCATTCTGTGCACTGTATTATCCACAGCCAGCAGGTCTGCAGGGTTTTCTGTGCTTAGCAGACAACTGACAAAACATGGTTTTAGTATTAAAATACATATATATTTTTCATATTAGCTCACCCACGGAAAAAATTGCTTTCTTCTGCAAATGTAGAGGATTATACTGTTAATTTGAAAGATTGTCCTAGATAATTTTTCATCTGTACAACAGCAGGATAAAATGCTTTTTCAAACATCCAGTCATGCCATGRCAGAAAAACAGCTCCCAAAACTAGACCAAAAAGGGATCAAATATTTTAATTATAGTAGGATTGGAAAGGAAATTAATGGTCCAGATATGTTCCACAGAACACATGYTGTTCATGTGAGCAATTTTTTATTATATTAGAGATTTCAGCTGGAAATGTGGAATATTTTTAAATGAATCAATGAAAAAAGTAAAATAATCTATCAAGGGAAAAATGATGTTAGTGGGCCAGGTCTCTCTTGTGTTATTTATAAAAGACTCGGGGTCAAGGGCTCTAAGGCGTGTTTCATCTAAGCACAGGGAGGTACTTGAACTACATTTGCACAGCCCCTGTGGCAGGTGCATGTCCCAGCATCCTGTTTCCTAATGGCTCTGGCTGCATGTTGACTGGTGTGCACTGTGGCTTCCACCCATGTAGTAAACATTCCATTTCAACAGAACTGGGGATGGATGAACTAAAGAGGTTGAAAGTTAAGAGGCAGTGACCCAGGAGAAGAGGTGAGAAGTTGTCTGAGATCTCACTGTTCATATGTAATATAAATTGTATTAATTATGTCCTGGCACATGCTGGGAATGGTATAAAACCCTAGAGTTTTGGTATCTGGTACTTCATGTAGTGCTATGGGTACTGAAACTTCACAAAGAATTTTTTTTTTTGGTCTTGCTGCAAGGATAGCGTGAGTTCTGGCCCCACTTTCTTCATCTTTTAGGGAAGTCTCAGTACCAGTAAAGTTTGCTATGGAAGAGAGTTCCTGTCTTCACTGGAAATTAGTGCTTGGGATATACTTACATATTATTAGATACACAAAAAGAAGAGGAATATTATCTACTTGTCAGATCCCAGACCAAGTCTAGAGCAATCACKTTAGATTCTTACTGTGGACTGAAACACAGTGCTGAAACAATTTGAGATTAATGCAATTGTTGAGAACTTCTTGTGGATGAGGAGAACTTCTTGTGGATGCACATCATCCTTATAGATGGTTTGTGATGAACCTGATCTACTGTTCGGATGGGAAAAGATCTCTCTTTTGTGTTCTTTTTTCCTCATCCCAGTTGTTACAAACAAGCAATTATCATTTGCTTTTATGATGTATGCATGTGGATCTCTCTGTTCACTGCTAACGCTAATTGGGTGTTAGAAATACAATGATGTCAACCTCTACTCAATGACGTAGAAAAACTCTGGGACAAAGCCTGGGAACACCACTGTTCTTGGACCAGAGTCCTTGACCACTGTTGCCAAATATAAAAACAGGAATAAGCATTTTAACCTCGATACATTTGCATTTGTCATTGCAACTGGCTTAAATGTGCAGAACCTAAAAGTATTATAGACACTCAAATTGTTATATATTCAGATTCTCCTGGCACTTTTTTAAAAGCCTCTGGAAATAATCTTCTTTATGTAAGAAAGTAGTCTATATTAAACATGGAAACTCAGGTTGAGTGCACTGTTAAAGCCAGCACTGGCTATGTCTACTGTGCTTTGTGAGGATGGCTAAAGCATATTGTCCACAAAAATATGCATGTCTAGAAAATGCATGTCTAGCTCAGTGTCTAGAAAACATGCAGTTTGTCACCATTATGCTGGGCACTTTGAAGAGGAAGCTTGATTCAATTATTTTCTAAAACTTTTTCCTGAGTATCTCTTTTTGTAAAGTTATGGAATGATTTTAAGTTTCAGTTCCCATTAGGAACTTGAATGGATTCAACAGCTGGCCAATGTCCAACACTGTGGGATAGTTTCCARTTTAGAATATATTCACATCCAAACAAGAAAGGCTTGTCTTATGACTAACATACAGGTGTGCCTTTCTTGCTTATGTCAGTAGTAATCAAGTAATTTTATGAATATCTAAGCACTTCCTTGGAATATTGTGGAACTTCATTGTGGAAAATTAGTATACAAACTGCATCTCACAGGAGTTGACTTATAATACTTTACCTTGAGGTCAGGATTACTAGCTGTCATGATTACAGTAGGTCAGGCCAGTGCTCTCCTCTGCCTTTTCAACTTCCAAAATAGTTGTATTAAAAATAAATTCTCCAAATTTTGATACCAAAATATGTATAATAAAAAATTAAATTCAGTAGCAATGAATGCATGCTATTTCATGATAAATAACAAATACAGAAAATAAAATGACATGTTTTCTACTTGTTCACAGCAGGTATGGCTTTGCAAACATGACTATGTTAAGAACTATAAGTATTCTCTTTTCTTTCATGAGGAATTGGAAGCACCCAGAAAGATTAAGAAGGAACAATAAAGAAATGCAGTACAWGTTTCCTGACTTGTCATCCTGAACCCAAGTTACTAGCAATTCTGCTCGTCCACCTTGGAGGTGACCTGACTACACACTGCCCCTCCTGGAAATCATGCAGCGGCAAAATTTGACAATTCTTTCATAATGATTTGAGAAATGATCCAACATTTGCCACACAAATCTTGTAATATTTCATACAGCCAGTCAATTAAAAATGGCTCAGTAATGGGCAGATTCAACATAAATCTTGTAGAGATACTTTCAGTGTGAGACAGAAAAATACAGTCTCTAGAACAAGACAGAAACCACTAGAGAGCACAGCATTTACTTCACAGTGATTTCCCCCRGAGTGTTACCTGTCAGGAAATATGAAGCAAAGTTAGTCACAAGGTACAAGAGCATTTTCTCCCAATCTGGCTTTGTCARTGATGATGGACAGCCACTGAAGATGTGGCTTTTTTTTTTCCCAAGAATTATAGAGCTGTGGATGTGGGTGTTGGATCCAGTTCCAGCTATCCAGGATTCCGCTTCTGGCATCCCACTGCAGTGGAGTGACTGCTGCTAACTGCCCCATTTCCGATGTCCCAGGGGATCCCTGATTAACATCAGCTCAAATTCATTCTTAATTTGCTGTCTATCTCACAGTACTCTCCAGAAAGAACTGAATGACCCCAGAAGTACTTTCACCAGTACTACTCATCAGGCTGCTTGAACTCAGTGCCTTSCTGATATGGTTGCATTAGTCCTGGTTGTCAAGCAAACTCATTCATGTGTTAGCTTGGGGAGATCTATCCAGAGCAGAGATCTTTGGCATCATGGAGGGTTTCTTCTTCAAACTGAGTTCTTGGTTTCTTCTGATAGCAAAACAAAGCCTGAGACAGGATGTGGCTACTGCCTGGCCATGATGACCAAATAACAATGTTGGCACAAATGGAATAAAGAAATAGTGGTCAGTTTAGGGTAGAAATTAGAAAGTGTATATGTCAGGCTGTTCATCACATAACAGCATCTCAACATCCCTTCTACATGCTCTACTATTTAATCTAATTACTTTAGCAGATCTGCAGTCAAGGCTTAGATTTTTTTTATTTTTTTTTTTCTTTTTCTTTTTCTTTTTTCTATCTCCTCCTCCTCCTATATCTAGGTCAAAAAAAAAAAAATCAAAAATTTCTATGTTCATATATGGCAGAAATATTATTCTAAACAGAAGCAGTAATTTTTCAAAATGATGCATCAATTTGCCTAACCTTGAGGTCAATGTCATTTCTAGCAGCATGGATGAATGCTAGAATACTTCTTGTATATTTTGAYAGCAATGTCTCAAGCAGTAAAAAAGGGATGTTCTATTGTGCAAGAGCTCATTCTTGGGACTTTGCTCAAGTTCAAAACTTGAACGGCTGTGCTATGTGGGTGCTGGTCTATATTATCTTGCAGACACAAGATGAGCAATTGCTCTTTCACAGAATCATAGCAATTGCCCTTTCACAGAATCATAGAATGGTTGAGGATGSAAGGCTCCTCTGGAGATCATCTAGTCCTAACATCCTGATCAATTCAGGTTATATAGAACACTGCACAGGATCACATAAAAGTATGTTTTGAATCTCCAGAGAAGGAGATTCATCCTCTCTGGCAATCTGGTGCAGTGCTCTGTTATCCTCACATTAAAGAAGATTTTCTTCATATTCAGATGGACTTTCATGTGTTTCAGTTTGTGGCCATTGCCTCTTGTCCTATTGCTGCCCATCATCAAAAAGAGTTTGGTTTCAGCTTCTTGACACCTTGCCTTAAGGTATTTCTCTACATTGATAAGATCCCCTCAGTATTCCCCAGACTGAAGAATTCCAGCTCACTCAGCTTCTTATCAAGAGATGCTCCTGTCCCATAATTATCTTCATAGTCCTCTGGTGAACTCTCCAGTAGTTTCATGTCTCTTTTGAACTGGGAAGGGCAAAACTGGACACAGCACTCCAGATGTGGTCTCGTCAGGGCTGAGGAGACTGCTTCACCATTCTTTTCTCTGAGTAGATGCTGAAAAAGGAACACTTCTATCAGGCCCTTCCCAGTGGGCTCTTGCATAACACTGAAATCAAAGAAATGGCTGAAATCAAATCTATTCATCTCCCTTTTCAGAGTTGACTGATAATAGAGAACACCCAACAAATCTGGAAAGTCAATCAGCAGGGAACTCCTTCTTATAGCGAAATTCACTACTGAGAGGTGAGAAATTAAATAAACTGTATAGAGGAAAAGTCATCCAGTTGTCTTCCTTGGGGACCAAACAGTCGTAGATTTTACAGTCTGTTTTAGAAGTGATAGTACTTAGCTATTTTTTGGCATTAGCAAGTTGCCCTAATACTTGAAAAGTCTTTTTTTGTTTCTACTTAAGCTGTTTTTTTTTGTCTTGCTTTTCCTAGCACAGCAGACTAGAATACAAACCTATATTCTTTTTATACTGGTAGTAGATGTTCTTACATAGATGTCACACTYCTGTACTAAACTAATTTATTTCTTACCTTTTTTGTTTGTTTTGTTTATAAACCTTTATTTTCTAAATTTCTAATCATTGCCACTGTTATTTTTGGAATGCAATTCCTTCTAGAGTCTTTCTGGGTATCGAAAGTTGTCTAAATTGTAATTCTCCAGACTAATGTCTTTCTGTGATTGACGATTTGTTTCTATTCATAACATCTGTCCTTCTCCAGTTTTCTGGGACTTCACCATTTTTTGTAACTGAATTATGTTGTTGTTGTTGTTGTTGTTGTTGTTAAAAATTATTCCATCAGATATATTCTTGACCAGTTCCATAAGGAATTAAGGGTATGTTTATCTTGTCTTGCCAATCTGAATATATCCCTCTGACCTAAATAGGCTTTATCTACCCTTCCTCTCTCCTGGTTCAGTCTCACCTCCTCCTCAATGTTCCCTAGCTCTAAACAGTGATCACTATTAATTTTCTGTGAAAGCTATAGCAAAGAGGTCCGAAATAGTTTAATCCTTTTGATGACTATTATTTTCATTCAATTTTTCTTCAATAAGAGATATATGAACAAATGCATAGCTTCATTACTTTACCCCTTGGACATTTGTGCAGAGTTGTATTTAGCTACAATTTCCCTCACTTTCTCTTTGAAATTAATGTTTACCTCTCTATTTGTGACATTTTAAATATCCATATTTATTAGTTTTGCCTTCGCTTTTTATTTCTCTTTAACTTTTCTGGCTATCYATATATGCCTTTATAGTCCAATTAACCTCTATGCTATTTGTCCATTTTTCATTCACAGAAGAATAGAAGGGTGCTCTGCCTTTAACATTACTTCATACAGGCATTGCAAATCTCTTTTGAACTACTTTTCCCCTTGGGCACTTATCCAGTGCTTCACTGAGGTTTACACACAGCCCTTTGAAGTACATGACTAATACGTTCTTCTGTTCAGACGTATTCTCTTTTTTTTTTTTTTGAATCATTTACTATTATAGCAATATCATTTTCACTCATATTGTTCTTTCTGCTAGTCTTCAAAAAAAAAAAATTGATTAAACAAACGAAAAGCCAAGTCAATCATGAACCTTTTCTGAGCCTTCGAGTTCTAAGACAAAGTTGCTGCCCAAGTCACCCAAGGTATTATTGTACAGTGCTATGCTGTGCTGTAGTGYTTTTTCATTGAATATCAGGGAAAGGAAACCTGCCAAGAAAGGAAGCAGAGCTGTTAGTTTAAGYATGACAAAGGAAAAACAGAAAATATGCTGACTGTAGGGAGGGAGGTTACAGAACAGGAAGACAGTTCTTGGAGRTGCAATTCTTCTGCCACCAAAGATTAGGGAGCACAGTGGTTTGCTCCATGTCTGGAGTGAAGAAGACATTGGTGACATTTATTACCTGCCTGTTCAGCATGTTGTAGTATAAGGGGCACTCACTACTGCCCTTTCTGCTCTTCTCCAGTTGCACTGTTACAGAATAAATATCCAACAATAATTCCTTCTTGTTCCTGAGATTTCCATTAAAGTGAACATGGTGGTCCTGCAACATGGAAATATGAAGCCTGGAAAAGGCCACTGTCTTTCAATGAGTTCAAATGTGCTACACAAGGTTTCTTTTGGAATCCGGGATGCATACTTCAGAAACTACTATTTGCATGCAGAACTATATTGCAACCATGGTCCCTGCCACAAACATCCTGCCATTCGTGTAGAAAGAGACAAGTTACTAAAGCAGCCTCTCACCTTCCTGTCTACCACAGCTCCATAACCTTTAGTTTACAAATTTGCAAGATGAAGAGCTAAACTTTTCCAGATCGGTATAAACTTGACTGAATGAAAAAAAAAAAATCCAATCAGAAACTTTGCTAAGTTTCAAAGCAAAATGRTGAAATTTAAAATCTGTCTGAGTCTCACAGAATGCTGCAGAAACCAAGGATCCTCAAGGTCAGCTTCTCAAAGGCTGTACTTGTGAGGGACTAACTCCAAAGGCCCTTTGAATACGCATGGATCCCTGAATTCTCCCATTAGGTCATGGGCCATATTGTGCTTGGTAAGTCTCTTTTCTTCCAGTGATTCATATTCCCATCACCAGAGGATTGATGTTTTTTCTATCAATATTTGTACAGGCTGTCTTGTATTTTATCTATGCTTCTGCTCTTCCCTTTTAGCAATGCCTTCCACACAAACAGTTTTTTTTTTTTCATATCCTCTACTAAAATACTATCAGTTTTCATTTTTTTTTTCTGTTCTACAAATGAAATCTCTCAGCCATGATACCTGAATGCATATTTTCCTTTGAATATAGAACTTATCTAACTTGAGGAAAAATGAGCAAATAGGTATTTATCTTTAGCCTTCTACATGATTTTTTTGCAGGACACAGATAAGATTATTTATAGATACCTTTGTCAGGACAAAGCATTCCTATGAAGAATGGTAGGGATGGGAAAACATGCTACTTCCTTCATTTAATGGATTGTGCAAAGTGCTGATAACACGTTGTCTGCCATTTCCTCCCCAGAGCCATRCAACAATCTGAGTTGACTCAGGATGCCTCATTCCTGCAGGTTATGGCTGAGTTTTCTGTCCCAGGACACTGGCCCAGTCACATGGCAAAAACAACATCAACAACAACAAAAAGACACAGAGATCAACTATTGTTATTCCTTGTCAAAGAAGGAGAAGCCTGAAGCATTACTGCACATGGTGTTGACTGTGAGGTGAGACACTTCACCTTTCAGCGCAAGTCCTTCATTCATTTGTATGACAAGTTGTGAGAGGAGAAAACTGATATAAAAAAAGCATAAATTCAACCCACAGGAGTCTTTATATCAGGTGTTGATATAAACTGCCATATTCAGGATTTATTTTGAGTTTCTCGAGTAGTGGATGATTAAAGRTACTCATGTGACTTGCCAGATAATTATTCCAGCAAGCAAGGTTTATTTATAAGATATTACTGATTCTTTTCACTGATTATCCAGTTTCTAAGTGCTTGGACAGGTCTTAAGGTAAGTGACATTTTTCCTCCCAAAGTTACACACATACTCTTTCTTTTTAATAGCTAAACAAACACCATGAAACCTCTTCCATTTATGGTTTTATAACAGAGCTGACATTTTGGTCAAGTTTGTCATTTGCCCATAGTGCAAATTTTACCAGCCTCCAGAATTTTTAAATAATCTCACCTCACCATTAAAGAAGTTCATCTCCTCTCCAGCTGTATCATCTATCCAATAAGCTATACCTTGAATACAAGCACATTTCACAGGGTCCCTTCATTTCACAAGGAAATAATACATGAGGTCTGTTTTAAGAGAATACAGCTACAATTTGGCTACTGGAGATGCCTTGCTGTGGTCCCCCATAGTCTTTTGTACAGCCTGTTCTGCTAGAATAGTCCCCTGTAACCATCAGCTATCCTCTCCTCCTTCCCTGTATTTTTTTTTCCCAATAGCCAGAGCCTGATCTAACGTCTGGGTTTCGACAAGCTTTTAAATAACAGCCTGAGGCTAGCTTGAAGTAGAGGAAGGGAGGGGAGGAAAAGGCCAGGATGTCACAGTGGCAATTTCCCATTAACAAAATTAGCGAAGTCCTGTAAATTTTCCACCTCATCTCAAGCCTGTTTGAGGTAAAGGAGACTAAGATGTAAAAATCTAACAGGGTCACTGAAGATTTCTTGGCCCACTGCAATTTGCTGACAGTGTTCAATATAGATGAGAGTAAAAAGGCACATTCTGGGTCTCTGGTTTTAGGACTGGACTGTTTGCACGGCAGAAGAGAAGTATGGCATGATCCCAGACTGAGGTTCTTTGTAGGTCATTGCCTTGTGTGTTTTGAGCCAAGGAAGATGTCTTCACTAAATCGTCACACTTCTTTTTCTCCCTGTTTGTAATTCCGGTTTTCCTTTATAGTTAAATTAATTTATATTTGCTCTGTTTATCATAGTCCACCTCTTCTTTTTGTGCTCATACGACTTCTTCATTTTTTTCTCATTAAAACTTGTTTTGAAATAGGCCACACATGCATTAGACTATCATCTGATAATGTGAGCAAATTGCCTCTTTAAAAAGAGGATGACCCTCATTGTAAGGGAAACAGAGAGCTAATGAAAGTAATTGCAAATATAACAAAGATATGACATGTTTCTTGTCCCAGTAAGATCACAATAGGCAGGCTTAAAAAAAATTAATTCCCCTATGTAAAGCCAGCCACCAATTTTCATCAATTTTATTATAAACATATCATCAGTATATAACATTTAAATGAAAGGAAGTTAAAAAGAACATCCTTTCTCTTTTGAACAAAAGAAGATGGAAAACATCCATTTCAGTCAAAATTCACGCATAGTTCTGGAGCTGATCCAGTTTCACAAACAAATTACATTTATTTTAGAAAGCAGATATTCTTCTGAGCTTAAGCATAGATTTGCACTCTTTTTTTTTTTTGAAAAGAAGCAATACAATACATTTTGATTATTTCAATTCTCTAGTGAAAACAACTTGATATTTGTGGGAGGCTGAGGTTGATYATCATAATCTGAACAGGATTTATCATGTGTAAATGACATAAAGAAGCTCTGTAGAAGTTCTGAACAGAGACATCACATTTTGAAGTCACATATCTACGTACAAAAGTAGAGATATAGATACATGTATACACACACATATGATTCATCCCCAGCTCCTAGAAAATTACAATGTGCTGTTAAATTCATGTTACTGAATGAAAGATTAAGGTGAGATTATACTATGTTCATTTAGCATGTAGTATAACCTCACAGACAATTAGCACCATTAAACATAATTGTTCCAAATAAACCTAAACAAAATACTGTTTTTCTTGAACAAAAAGAAACTGCTTCTCACTAGCAACTCTGAAAATTTTGACAGAAAAAAAAAAAGCCTTTCTCTTTCCTCATACTTTCCTCCCTTATACTGCTTAAAAGAAAAATCTGATTTTTTTTTCTAATTTTTCCCTATATCAGAAATATTTGACTCTGGAGTAGGCATATCCACCAGAATTTTAAGCAGTTCATTTGTTACTTACACAGGACTAGATCCTTGCATTCCTGAAATAAAAACTAGTTCTGCTATGTTATTCTGTACACAAAATACAGATATTTCTCTCGACTTCTATACWTGGAGGTAAAGCTGGTTAAAGGTTTATGAAGGTCTTGTCCTTCCCATGCTCCCATTTCCCTCTTGGATGCTTTGCTCCTGATGCCAAACCACACTACCCTTTGCCTGCTCTCACACAGCTGCTGGTAGTGGAGATGCTAAGGACCAAATCATGCTCTCAAGCTGGTTCTTAAAYGCTAAAATCCCTTAGATATGTTAACTCAGATCAGTCCCCTGATCAAGTTCTTAGCAGGGCCTCAGCCAAATAAACAGCAGTACTACAGAGATGCTACCATACAAAAGAAAGGTAGGGTTGGGCGGGGGGCCAATTTTGTCTGGGAATGAAGAAGGAATATTTTTACAAACATCTTTCTGGAGTAACATTCAATGAACCAGATTTGCATAATGCTATGTCTGTTTTTGTTATGTTTCAATTTTAGCTGACTGAAGGAATTATTTTTGACACTTGACATGTTAAGTACAAATGCTGCAAACTGTAGCATTAATAATATCATAGTGTAATACCATTTGTATGCCACAGGGATAGAAGATATGACTGAATTTCCATTGTGATCCTTCAAATGATTTCAGTGATCCAGTCAATGATTTCAAACTTGCAATGTTCAGTGTCCAGGTAGTAGGGAAAATTCTTCCTCCCGTCTCCTGAGTAACGGTATCATCAGTGTCTGTATAACAAGTCTCATTATATGAACTGATTTTACTCTCTTATCTGCTCAGCTGTTATCTGTTATCAGCTTATCTGTTCAGGAGATACATCAAGAGGTGTTCCCACTTTGATTCAGGAGGTATAGTAGAAAACATTTTCTGAATAAACTGACTCACTTGAGGGAGGTGAACGAGACTTTGAAGGCAGGATGGTAAATTAGACCTTGTATGCACTTCAGTAAAAGCTCTGCACATACAATAGACTAGATGGGAGATATATGCTAAATTTAGCTTTTCACAGGTCATTATATTTTATCAGGTGACTGATCCACACATCCCCAAGGCTTTTCTGTACCTTCAGTATGTCCTGCTTGTGATTAGATATAGTGTCATTCAAATAGAAGATAATTGGGTTCTTATTCTCTTCCTGCTTACATCAGTTCACATCAGGAGTCAATGGAGTTACACTGGTGTAAGTGTATTAGGTGTAATACCCCAGCTTTCAAATAAGTAGCCTGTTGCTGAACCTTTGCATCAAAATGGATTATTTTCAAGTTTTATCCCCAGGATTATCCCCTGGAAAAAATAGCAGATCCCAGCATAGATTCAAGCAGAAAAAGTAAGCTTAAGTAGAAGACATCACTGTCTGGATAGATTAAGAAAATCCATTGGTTTTTCAAACTGCATCAAAAGGTTTCATATTGAAGATGCACCTCTAGGAGCTACAGACAGAAGTAAAACTTGGAGAAGTTAGAAAGTTGTTTTATAGGCAAGAGTCCAAAGCTAATAACTTTCTTCATGCTGGGAAGGAGTTCCTGCTGCAGGAATAGATTGAGCTGTGTCTGAAGATTGCACTCCATTCAAGCAATACCAGTATTCCTATTGCACTTCACTGCTGTAGGGTTTGCCAAGTCATACTACTACTGCAGCAATTAAGTCCATAAGTGATCTCCTCCTCAAGGCTTCAGAAAAACACACCTTTTATGTKTAACATCAGATATCCCTGATCAGTTATCAGTTATGCTGTGGCTCTGAAAGGGAGATCAGTTAAAGAAATGATTGCCATGATCCACTGCAATCAATTACAAGAAACTCTGAGATGCCCAAGAGGGTGCAGATGTCTGAGGGACAGACACTGTGATGCTGGTCTTTGGAGCAAGGGGAGGTTCATCCATCCCAAGTGGACTCACAGGAGCCTGTAGGAGCACAAAATTGTCTTGGATGACCTCTTACTCAACAGACAACAGTCTTGTATTGAATACCAAGGAAGGACCTCTATCTATCTGAGATGCCAGATTAATGTTCATAATGTTCATCACAAAAGGCAGAGTTTCTGGTTAACACCCTGCTCTGCTCAAAGTGAGTGAATTTGCCTCTGTAGCTTTAATGGCATGTATAAACATGGGAGATRTCCCAAGGTTTCAGCAGAAGTCCTGTTAGGCCAAATGAGTGAAGCCTACCAACTTTCGTGAGTGAGCCCATGAACCTGTTTGCCACTATCCAAGACATTGATCATGTAATGGGACAAATAGTCTTCTTGCATATAAGGTTTTCTTGCACAGAGGATTTACTCAACAGAAGAATCATAATCTGCACTTCACTCAATGTCTGAGAAACCCTGTCTCTTCTGCTTCAGCAATGGGAAGGGAAGGGAAGAAGGGAAGGGAATTAGAAAGATTCTTTTTTTATTGGCCTAGGGTTATTGACTCATCCACAGCTGTGATGTGTCAAAATACAGTTTCTTCAATGAGAGAGAGCTATTTGAAACTAATTCAATAGGAATTTTCCATCAGCAGTTTTGTCCTTTTAGAGTACAGCCCTGAAGGCACATTTCTAATATATTCTTACACTGGAAATCCAAGCTTTTGGGACATTAGATTTATCCTCTAGGATATAGGTACAGTTCTCAGTTGGACTCATTGTTTCACTGCTGGTATCAAAGAAACTACTAGTAATTGAAAAACGTCTGTCTCTCTCAGCTCACAAGATGCAGATACAATTATGCGAAGTACAACCCCACAAGAAAGGGCTAACTAGCTCTGCTTTGCAGCCATAGATGAAATAAAAATGTTCTGTTCATACCAAGGAAGCCTGCCTGAACAGAAGATCAGTTTTAATAWCTTATCTAAATAACTTCTGTGATATCAGCCCAGTATTGTTATAAAAATCATTAAAATACTAAATCAGAGTACAGCGGGTAAGGAAATTCTCTTTTCTCTACTTTTCTGAATAATTTCTAGATATTGATTTTTTTTTTTCCAAATGGCCCTGTGAATTGTTAYTCTTAGCTTCAGGTGCATTTGTTTAATGCATTCAGGATTATTTTAAGAACTAAAAAAGGTATATTCCTATAAACGCAGAAATCATCTCAGTTATCACCAGTAACTAGATGTTAATAGAAAATACCACATTGAACCTGATAATTCCACAGTAGAACAAACTGAATGTGGTCTACCTACAAGGTGAGTGAAGAATACGTGGTGGTGATTGGTTTACAGTTGGACTTGATGGTCTTGAAGATCTTTTCCAACCACAAAGACTGTATGATTCTGTATAAATATATCTACATGCTTATATGTTTCCAAGTAGAGAACTCCTTGAACTCTATGGTTGCCAGTGGTGCTACTACCCATAATAAACACAAATTTATATACAATGTTAAAGAGGGGAAAAGATCAATATTTATTGTCCACCAGTTTTATGGTGGCTCATTATTGTGAGTAGTGCAGTGTCGTGAAGGAATTTGATCACAGGTTCATAGCACTGAAAGACGTAGAATACAGGAAAGACAAAGAGCTAATTATCCACCATAAAGACAGAGTTTTAAATCTACAATAGAATAATATTATTACAGAAAAACAGGATGAACAGAGAATATTTAATAATAATAATCTTTGTTGAAAGGGTAGATGTGATCAAGTCAAGAACCAGTGCAAATGAGATAAAAGCAATTGCCAAATTAAATGAATTAGAGTCAAATGTCTGAAATCTTTGATTTAATATTTTTTTTTTAATTTGATGCTTGACACAAAACCCTCAAAAGGGTTAAAAGCCTAAACGTTTCAGATATTCTGTTCCCATGAGATTTGTCTAGACAAACCAACCACTTCCTTTCCTGGAGGATGTACATACCACAGCAGGAAAAGCCACACAGGAGGTCATCTCCTCCTGTGCAAAACTGCACAGTGCAACAGAGCTCTTAACAGTTTTCTCCTCTAGCAATTTAATACCAATGCTGGAGCTTGCCTGTGTAGAATAGACTACAATGTACATCTCTATGTAAGGTGACTCATTAGGCCGAATATAGTTTTGAAAAGATCAGAMAATTCTCTACCAGAAATGGTCCTTTCCAAGATATCATGTCAAAAAAAAAATAATAATAATAATAATAAAAAATCTATAGCATAGATCCCAGGGGTATCTTGTTTGTTACAGCTCTAGTTCTYACAATAAGTTCTTACAATATTTTCTACATAAACTGTACAGGGGAACTGTGTTTGCACGCAGATATGTAMTTTCCTGGTTCCCCCTATTCTTCAKGTTTTCTTGTTTTCCACCTGCTCTTTGCCTTATCCACCATTCATTGTCTATTCTTTTAGGTGAAGAGGCAGGGGCTGAACTTTGATAGCTTTCTGCATCCTTTCACTGTCTCCTTTTTATGCTCTGTTAGGACTAATGCTATTTTAATATATGTAAGACCTTAACATTCATAGTCACAAGTGTGCTGGTACCCTGTATTAGCTATATTGCTTTATAATGAAGAAGGATTAAAATGCATAACTATAGGAACAGATAAGTTATGTAAGATACATGGTACTTTATCTAGCAAGAATGTAGTTTGACCATGGATAGGGAAGCAGTTTTCGCCCTGAAAAGCAACACCACAATGTTGTGGTTATGATGAGTGTTTTTGCACTCATTGCCTCTCATACAAAGCATTTTTCCTTATTGGGACATAAGATAAACCCTTGTTACCTCTGTAAAGGCCAACATCCAGGAAAATGAACCCTTCCCACCTCACCATTGCTTCCTGTTAGGAAGACTGCAAAGCAAATCTTTGTTCCCACTGTATTTCTCCCTCTTCTGAGCTGTGTCAGCAGGCTCATCTACAAAAATCAATGTGTTGAACAGAAGTATCAGAAAGAATTAGCTGGAAACCACTKGGAAGCACAAAGGCAGCTGAGATTATAACTGATCTTGGTCTTTCCTTACRACTGGGAGAGGGAATGTTAAAGGGAGAGAAGGCAGAAGGCCAAAGCCCAACAGYTTAGTGTGGAAAAGAGGATTCTTTTACACATAGCCCCAGGTAATCCACTAAAAGAAACAAGACAGTAGGATTGGTCAACATGGTCAAATAGGGCAGATTTCTTTCCAGAAAGATTTCTATTATGCTCTTTTCCCTTCAAATATGTACCTGGTCTACTTTTGACATTCAAGACTAAGTTATTAGCAAGCCTATGGTGTTATTCATTATTATTTATTTTCATTTATGAAAAATTAAACCTATGAGGCAAATCAAGGAATAAAAGGCCCTGAATATCCAAGTCAGCTTCCTAAAGCTGCTATATACACACAGCAGTACAAAATTCTTGTATTGCTTAACTTAATTGGTAAGCAATTTAATATGCCTGAAAAGTCATTGAGTAACAAAGCTGAATGGATGGGCTCCACCTCCATGAATGAGTAAGGTACAGAGTTCTTCTGGCCCACCAAACAAATGRTTTTGCTGTACAGCCTGATCCAATTTTGAGCCTGTGCCAAGTCTCAATTGCTGGTTACCCTGTACATGTGTTGTCCAAATGAATTTCAGAGCCAAGTGAGAGAGTTAAAAGGCAGGCCAGCTGCTGCTTGAACACATGCAGCTCTGAGCATTGCACAGACATCACCTTTCACAAGTCCCTTGCTGCAAAATATTAGTTGATCTTATAGCTCGTTGCTGCAGCTTCCAGCAAATGAGATGTGAACACAAAGCTACCCTTGAGTGCACGTCTCATTTTCTGAAAGCTGCAGCAGTCCTGTCACCCTGGGTCACGGAGAAGAGAGGTAGACTTCCTGCAGTGGTCCTGAGCTCACCTACAGCTTATGAAGGGGTTTCTTGCTGGTGCTGTACGGCTTGCCTTCAGTGCACAACTTTTTTGAACTTGCCTCTTGCATTAATTGCAGAATACTGTAATTAATGGTCGACTTCTGAGTTGATCAAAGCCTTTGGAGACTGTAATGAAAGAGACTCCCCACCAGCTTCTTAGTACTTGTGAGCTGAGAAAACAACACCTTTTTATGTGTAGCTGAGGTGGGAGGAAAAGCCCCTTATGCAGCCTAGAAAAAATATATTTCAGACTCACAAACACTGATGAACAGATCTGATTTGTTGCCTTTTCTTCTGTAGCTGCTTATAATCAAAATTACTCCTGGAGAGAATAAATATTATGATTATATGTTCTCCTATTAATTAAAAAGGAGAAACAGCAGTGAGTCACTTCAGCCATGGAGAATAAAAAATAATTCTATAGTTATTAAAACCTAAAATACTGTCTTTCACTCTAAAACTGGTTTTCATTTATCTCCTACATTCTTTCAAAACCACTTTGCAGGTTTTCTTGAAGATTTTCTTGCAACTAATGAGGATTTCATACTTGCAGGGTTACAACCTCATTGAAAGCCAAGRGAATAGCAAGAACAGACGAACTTCTAGGCAAAAAGATCATATTTTCATGACAAATCTTGGAGAAGTAAAGCAGCTCCTGAGTGGGGGATATAAATGATATAAATGTTTGGAAGCACAGGTGAACAAAACCTCTGGTGACAGGGCAGACTGGCGAGCAGATGTGGAAGGTTCACATAGGGCATGTGAATACAGTGAGCTTAAAACTGGGGTCATTCTCAATGGGTGTAAACCTGAGATTTGCAGAGAACTGAGAGGGGAGACAAGAGCTTTCTCTTTGCTACCCCTGATGTGGCACAGTGTCATCTTTTCATGACATTGCATAGGCCATGTCAAGTGGAGAGGCTATCTGAATATTTTACCTACCAATAGGCGACCAAGACTTTGGAGTTGACAGCAACAGCACTTGTACTGCACACACAGAGCTTCAGATGACCCATTTTGCAGCACTGTGGATGTCTACAGCTTGTGTACAKTCTACAGTACAGCTACACTTGTGGATGTCCACAGTCCAGGACATCCCTGCTCCTGGTCCCTGGGATGGGGCTCAGACACCTCCATATCCAGSAGCAGCTTGGGGAAGACAAGCAGGCTGCTCCTCCTCAGCCTTTCTCAACACAAGAATGGGAGAGCACTCATATGTGGCAGGAGATGTAAGATTAATAGGTACAGAAATACTCATATCAGCTTTTAAACCACTAGTATTAATTGTTGCAAGGTATTAGCGAAGACAAGGACTAAGTATGATTCAAACTGGAACTGAAAATTTCTGTGAGCCAATGTCTTTTTTTGATTACATCAAGACAACTTCTAAAAAGTTTGGAAATGCTATACCTGTTGTACTATACCTATAGTATAGCACTATATTGTGCTATGTCTCTTAGCAGGTGGATGTATGAAAGGGTGGAGGCACTGAGAAAAATATCTACTTATGGGCAGATGATTCAGTAATTACTGACCTGAGGGCTTCTGCGCTTTCCCCTCAGCGAGGAGCTAGTTCTCTGGAGGAATAAGATAATAATATATATTGAATACTAAATTGTTTCAGGAGGTCAATTTTCTTGTCTCTAGGCATATCTATTAATGTGATAATACTAAAATTGCAATCTAGTAACAAAAATTCCCTCAAATCTTCTCAGTTTCCACTTTGTTTTTTAATGCATTTTTAATGCTGGGGATTATCCTGAAAAATAGATTGTAAATATAGATCAATATGTAATTTCTTGGCTGTTGTAGCCCCATTTTTTTATATTAGATCAAGTAGTTTAAAAGAAAAAATATTTCTTTCTTACATTACTTTTTTTTCTATTCTGTGCTGGTTTCTCTGTTTTTAGGCACAATCCACAATAACAATTCCTTTGTTGTGAGGTTTGATCTCAGAGATATTCTTGTAAGTCAATTGTGCTTGTGAGCATCCTAACAGCTCCACAGCCTCCCCAGCAATCTAAGAAGTAGTCAGCCCTAAACAGCAAGAAATAATARGCACCTTTAGTTCTCATTGATTTCCTCGGAAAACCGCCTGTATCACAGTGATTATATTTTCTCTAAACTGACAATCTTCATGATCTGATTTAGTTTTAATTACGTAAACCAGAACCTCTTCCTTATGTGGGTAGCATATAGGTGGGGAGAAGGGGATAGAAGATGTGATTGTCTTCACCATTTTGTGATTTTTTTTCCAGATGCCTTCTTTCAGATTAATAGAATAAAGTGCCAGCTACCATTTGATGTCATTTTTACACAACTCTATTTGGATGGGCTAGATGGTCAGTCATTAAAGTGCAGTGAGCCCAGAAAGTCATTTGATAACATCCCAATAAATCTACTAGAAGATATCATCAGCACATGGTGAGATAAGAAAACACATGAATAAAACACAGAAAACACATTAATAACATCTGCTGTGTATGCTCTTCATTAGTCTCACAGGACTTAGGTAGAGGCAAGTGAGATGTTCCAGCTTCAGTGTAAGATAGGGCAAAGGAAATGCATGAGAGACAACTATGTGTTCTCTCCTGCTCTTAGTTAGGTCCAAATCTTCTCTTTCTCATTATATTTGGATTATTGTTGCTTTTTTTTTCCTTTTTTTTAAAAATGGTACCTACATAGCACTTGATCTGAGAGTTAGTGTTCTGCATGTGTAAAGCTCACTACAGTTCCATAGTACATGAAGAATTGAAAATATAAATAAATGGCAGGGATGTTATGTAGTGTTTGCAGCTGCTTAAAACGCTCTGTCATGCACAGAAATATCCTGCAGTAGACCTGAATCGTGTTAAGAAAAAAAAATCCTATTATAATGCTGAGTCAGTCCTAGAGCTAAGAAATGCTAGATGTGCACACTATAAGGAAATGCAAAATCAGTATTGGAGAGACTTGACCTAGCTCATCTTATTAGGATTTAATTACCAGTTTGTTCATAGCACCTTGGCCTTCTGAGGTCACCAGTCAGCCATTCATGCTGACTCCTCATGCTGAGGAGATGGATTTCATGGCAAGATATGTCAAGATAATGGAAGCAATATTTTTTTTTTCCTGAAATAATAAATTAAAAAGTAGGAATAGGTGAACAAAGAGGTCTTATTTGGGGTCTAAAAAGTACATATATCTGGGGTGCTTCTGTGGGGTCAAAGTGTCTTTCACTTGAAGCCTAGGCCATAAGCCTGGAGCAGGAGGGAATCTCCTCTTCCTACCACAGTGAGGTAGGAAGTRAGTCCATTGGTAGGCTACAGAGTATGTTAAACAGGACAGAGGGAACTGGAAAAGCAGTTAAAGCACTGTTTCAGCAAGCCAAAACACTCAAGAAATCCATATCTTCCTGAGGAGTCACAACAACAGGGAGTTCTGGTACTGATTTAATATCTGGAGAAACAGTCGTAGCAGCATTTATTGTTATTGGTGTTACAGCAGCACCTAGAGACCCGACTTGGGGAAGCCTCTGTGCTGGCAGCAGGCAAAGAGGGGCAAATGAAATCCCAGCAGCAGAGGTTACACAGCAAATGGAAAGGATGTCCAAAGCCTATGGCAAAACAGGGAAGGAGTTGAGAAGTTGCACCAGCCAGAAGGTAGCCTGGTTTAGGTTCTGATTTATTGTTGTATAAGTACAAGAGGACCATGGGCTCCTGGTGAGCTCATCTTGTTGAACTGCAGTGTTTTACCCCAAAGTTTCTTATATACAGGGTTGCATTTAAGCCTATCTTCCCAGTGAAGATTTTGCTAGAATTTGCCCCTACTCAGAGCTATTGTTATGTTGCTAGGAGATTTAAAAAACTAACTGTATTCATGTTTTAATTTGTCTTCACTGAAAGGACAAGTTGCTTGTTCATTGAGATAATTTGATCATTGAAAGAGCCACTCATTAGGGTTTATGGAAAATAAATATTAAGATGAAAATACTTCTCAAAATCATTTGGACTTTTTGAGAGTTGTTATAGTGACCCTAAAACATGCCATTCTGGTTTTTTATCAAAGTAAAAGTTTTGCCAAAATAAAAAAAAAAAAATCTTTTTCTGTTTGTTGCCTGAAATGAACAAATATTCATTTGTTCCACTCTTGCTTGCTTATTCAAATATTTCACTTTTGCTTTACTTTGGAAAATGTATGGAAAATCCAAATAGTGCTCATCTGATGATGATGAGATATTTTAATTCACAATAGAGAGCATTTTTTTTTTCTGGTATTAGGATTAAAAAATTCTCATGTCTGAATACAAAATTTCAGAAGCCCAGTTACAGACATGGAAATTTGGCATTTTTCAGCCTTAAGTTATCCTTTTTGCTGTATACTCCTTCACTAGCAATACTCTTTCATATATTTTTGTAGAAAAGAGAGGAGGAGTATTTGGCATAGTGCTTATCAATTAGAATTACTTACTATTTGTAAGTAATGCTATCAAAAGGGAAGCATTATGCTTAGTCTTTTGAAGCTGCACGTGGATAGAGGCAATAGCCACCTCCTTACCAAAAATAAATGAATATATGGATTTTGATGTGTTGATTTCTATGATTATTTTTTCCCCAAAATTAGGGTAAAAYGGAGAGTCACTTAGACTTTTTTTCTGAAGCTGGTGGGATAATAGACCTTCTCTACTCTGAGAGAGGGATACTCCAAACCTTGACGGTAGAATATCTTAAAAAGAAATAAACTGTTTCCAATCGTCCCAATTTAATGATTTATCTAGGTCAAAAAAAGAAGAATTATATTTAGTAAATTTTTACATCCTAAACCCAAACTTTCCAATCCTTGACTTGAAAGATGACCCTCAAAGTGTGTCCATTTGAGACATCTGATCCATATAGAATCATAAAATCATTGTGTTTGGAAMGGACCATAAAGCTCTTTGAGTCCGACCATAAACCCATTACCACTAAACCATGTACGTAAGTATAGTTTAACCCCATGCAGCAGTTTGCAAAACAAATTATATTGAGAGATTCACCTGTGCTAAACACAATACTCATATCATCGAGGAAAGTCCTCTGCAAAGAAATGGACTTAACTTTGACTGTTTTTGTTCTTGCTGCTTTGCCTTTTTCTTCTAAGTCATAAGAATTGGTTCTAGTGATCAAAATAAGACCTTCCATGGGTAACAAGAGTTTTTGTTTGCTTGTTTTTTTACCATGCAATATTCATTCGATGACTAATTGTTCCGGATGTGTTGAAGAAACTCTGGCATGTTGGAACAGCAAAGCGCTCACCACCAGGTGTCAGTGCAGAAGAAACTTTAAGGGCGCCAGCTCCCACAACAAGCCTGGTGGCTGCAAAATCTCCTCTAAAACCTCTTTGTGCCTTTCTGAGTAGAGTTACATCAGGGGCTTGGGGTATTTCAAAAATCCTGGAGCTAAGGAGCCCTGAAAATTTGTGCAGTTGGTGGAAATTCTTATTACTCTTTTAATACAAAAGTAAAGACTTTTCTTTGATTGTAAGCTGCTACCTTTGCAAGTGAGTAACTGATCTCATGCTGTTCTCTCATCAGAAACAGGTTCTGGCTTTTGCTCTCTGCCTGCTGATTATATWTTTAAGGAGGCCTTTATTTCTTTGCTTTCCTTATCTTCATATGTTATGCATTCTATGATTTATAGAGCTGCTCTGAAGAGCTTTCAAAGGCCTCATGCAAACTCCGTCCCCACAGCATACCCTTATTAGGACACAATGTGAGGCAAGTGGTGGAACATGCCTCTCTTTTTCCAAGCTGATTGGAGCTATGGGGGAATCAATAGGATGTCTCAACGCACAAAGAGCATCACAAACTTGCAGGAACCAAGACCACAAATGTTCCTATGCAACCGCTCCCTTAAAACACTTTGCTCGGGCAGCTTCTACTCTTACTCTGCTTGGTGCTTACTTGCATAAATCATGACTCGGTTAGCATTAGACATCACTATTAATAAACTCAGCATAGAAGCTTCCATCGCTTTCAAGAGAAGTTAAGCTCGAGTGTTCTTTTAGTCAACGGGAAACAGGCGTGCATGTAGTATATATTGTGTAACATGTGTTTAAATATGGTCTCAAATGGTGAATTTTCAAGCAAGTTTCAGTTAAATTTCCTTTCCTATATTTAACATATATCAGTTTTTCTTATTATTTTGGTTAAATTTGCTTCCCCTTCCTTTTTCACCTTAGTGATTTCCTACAACTTGGTTGTTGATCCCTTGTCCAATGAAAGCTGAAATCCCTAAAAGACTCACTGAATTACCTGAGAAATAAATCTAGGGAGTAGGAACTATTTTAGCTCTTTGAGTTTATACAAACTAGGAACCCTCTAAAACATGTCAAGTCAACTATAGTTTATCACAGACATGAAATAATCAAGAGAGTAGGAAACAAATCTCTTGAAGCTAGCAGTTCACCCAGTTCACCCTTATTTTAGAATGGACAAATTATTACAAAGCATGAAGTGGGACCTGGTTTACTGGTAATACTATGCTCTCAGTAGTAATGGTTTGTAATCATCACTAAGTTCTTTATAGTTTAAAGGCAGATACCAGGAAAAGTGTTTTCTCATTCTGATGAAGGTCACTGATAACGTAAAAGACGGATGCAATGAAGAACTAAATATAGTATCAAAAATATTATGTCAGTATATTCCTGGATGACTGATATCTTAAGGATAAGGAAGGGAAGGAATGTATATGGGATCTAGATACACAGACTGAGTAAGACGTTGAATGCAGAACAAATGATACAGGAAGGCGATTTGCCAAATGCAAATATGTATTAAAGTGACACTATTTCCTTGTGTGAACATTCAAAAGCATATATGAGTACCTAGAAAAAGGTCAATATTAATGAGCTTGCAATATACTCGTTTATTTGAGACATAGAAGTGACACCCAGGATACTGTAAAGCAAAGGAGAGCTGGCTGTAAATGAGCTCACTGTTTCATAGGTGTATGATTTGCTACAATGAAGAACCAAATGAGATAAAGCAGATGAGATGTAGATATATCTTTGCAGAATCTGAAATATGGACAGGAATAGTGGGTAGAAGTTAAAAGTGTCTGGACTTTCCAAAGACTTGTGTGATGTTTATGACAGAATTGGTACCAGGTGGGCAACCTGCAGAGCGGGGATACAGAAAGTTTTGGAATAGAGTGTAGGAATAAATCTGAAAACAAATGAGAATGAATTGTTTCATAAATATTGCAGGAAAGCAGCTGAGATTGACATATAGCAAGACTATAGCTTTCAGAGTCAGAACTGAAATCTGGATGAGAAATATTTGAAGGCCAAAGAGAAATTTGTGAGGCCAACAGTATAAGGAAAAATATAATACTTTCACAGATGGAAAAAAAGATGAAACAAGACAGCAGACCTGGTAACATAAGCACATTTTGTAAGGGTGTCAATGCATGGAGGAGAGGATATTAACTACATCCATATTTGATAAAGGACAAATAAGAAAACCTTTTCATTATAAAAAGGACAAATAAGAAAACCTTTTCATTATAAAAAAACTCAATTACAGATAAAAAGAAAGGACCCATTTATGAGTCTACTATAGGGAGATGGTTAAAAGTGAACTATAAGCAGTTCTTTTCCAGCTATTTGTGGGAGAATTAAATTTTGAAGTGATTCAAGAGGCAATCAGTAGCTCAGGAACAACAAAACACCAGGTGCTGATAGCATTTCCCCTGAAACAGGAAGGGATAAGCTAATTCCTTTTCATGATTTTGAGCTTTGAAAAAGAATTAAAAAAAAAAAAAAAAAAAAGAGCCACTGAGATCACTATTTTGAAAAAAAAAAGGAAACAAATCAAAAGTAAGAACAACATTCTTGTTTTCTCACTCATTATGGTCTGTAATATCCTGTTTTCTGATTTCTTTTCATCATTGTATTCCTTCTACAAAGGATTATCAATATATGGTCTGGGGAAAAAACAAAGATTGATCAGTCAGCTGTTTTTATTTTGTCATGTATGAATGATTAGCATGCCTATATAATTTTCTGTTATTTATAAAATGGTATGTGGGCTAAAATAGAAGAATGTGGACAACATCGTATAATTATAAGAATGGCATAACTGTGTGCCTTGAAGTACAAAAAGTAGTGTGGAAATTTTTTCTCAGTCTCTTTTCAGAAATTCAGATGGGTCAGTAAAATAATTCTTTTTCTATTTAATATCATTCTGGCTGTTAAAGTAGAATACCTAGAATATACAACATGTACATAGAAGCTGCTTTAATAGTTTGGTAAGCTGGAAGTGAGAACTTAAAGGAAATGATGAGAAAATTGTGGCAGAACAACAATGAAGAGAGAATTAAATGAACCTTTGTGTTTAGACCAGATAGGTAAGACTGGTAATTATATGTCTTTCACAGAAAACAAAGTTTTCTTTCTATATGTCTTTCACAGAAAACAAAGTGGTAGAAGTTTTTAAAAGTTAAATCAAAATATGCCTTTCAATCAAGTTATTCACTGGTCAGAATCATACATATGTACATACTGAAATAATGTTTCTCCAGAGACAATTTAATTGAGCAGTATTAAAATGCTACAAAATATTTATTTGAATGAATTTCTAATCATTGGTTAGGTCAGGAATAAACAACTTTTTGAAACATTGCTCCTTGATCTTGCAATTTGGTTTTGGTAAGTGCAGATATCTCCTTGTGTGATGTTCAAGTAGCAGTAAAAAGTGGCTGCTGCATAAAAAAAGTCCTGCAAGCAGTCATATACTTAATTTTAAGGGTGTAACTTTTCCCTTATCCATACCTATTTCTGAAGATAATCCAGGCTCTAAATTTAATGGCATAGTATAAGAGCAGCTCTCAGCAAACAGAATAATCCAGTCAAGTCAGTATTACAAGGATTGCTAATACACTAATTTTTCCAGGCTGAAGGACTGAACCCACATACTGCCCTAGAGCCTATTATCCTGCCTTTTTGGTCTGTGTGATTACAGTATATGCAACATAAAACTAAAAGCAAATGTGTACTGGATCATTGAGATCCCATCTGATTATGTAAAAAAAAAATCATGTTGCTTTGCCCAGCTTGGCAAAGTTTGGAGCAGCTTTCCATTAGGAGAAACAAGCCAAGACAGCAAGAGACAGAAAMCAGACTCTTTGATGAGCAGCTCCTCAAGGGGAAAACAAAATAAAAGGCAGAATGATGGGGTATTATGGGCACCTATTTTTCTAAAAAAAAAAAAGGTACAACTGAGTTGCTCAAAAAGTGTATGAAATAAATGTTGTATGTCTTCCTTCTTCCCAAGAAAGCAAATGCTTTATTCCCTCAATAAGCACCCAATCAACCAGACCCGCAGGGAGGCATTTTCTTTTTTGGGGCAACCCTTGAATCTTTTTCTCTTGTCTATCATATCTTCACTACTGTTGACTTGGTCTACAGCTCTGAGGCCACTTCCTGTAAGGTACCTGGAGAAAAGGACAAGATGACAGTGGCGTTGGTGCAGGAACTCTTTGAGGTGGAAGGGGCCAAGGTAGGTGTGTGGGGAGTCAAGCAAGCAGAGGAGGAGGCTCGTGGGTGCAGAGGTCTATCCCAGGGGTCCATGACCTGGTACTGTCCCTGGTCCATGACCCTGCAAGCTGCTGATACGTTTCTCCCATCTGAGCTCACCCCACTGAATATGTCTATGGGAACCATCATATATATTGCCATGATTTTTCCTGGAGACACAGCTGCATTGCCAGCTGCTGGGAGGTGTGGATCTGGTCACACTACCCTCTCTGGCCAGAGGAAGGTGAGAGCAGGGCTAGCAGAGCGTGACTGAAGCCAAGGCCAGCACAGATGCCCTCTATTTGGGTCTTTCTTTTCCTGTGGATATGGGGACTCCAGCCAGCCTATAGGTGTCCAAATGTCTATAGTATCTATAACAGGATAGTATGAATATTCCTCTATTATGGGATAATTACAATGATTACTGCATCAGGCGGTGCAGATAGAAAGGAAGGGTTATCTTTCCTGAGCTTGCAGTTTATTCCCACTGTAATTTGCCAAGGGAGAAAATGAAAATTGGAAGAGAAAGTTACTTCTGGGGAAAGTGACCCTGCAGTGCCAGAGGGAATTTATATTATTATCCTAGAAAGACTTCCCATGGAGGGATCAATCCTGCTAAAAGAGCTCTCCCATGGAGGGATCAAACGCACTAAAGGAGCTCTCCTAAGGCTGGCACAGGTACAAACTGTGTTGGAAGGAAATTTGAGACAAAGCACTTAATCTGCTCTTGCTGTACTGTAGAGGGAAAGACAATTTCTGAGGTCACTTTGTGTTCCTGCTGAGCGTTTCCTGCAGCACCTTTCTTTCCATCAAAGAGCACTTGCCAGTGAATCTTTTGTTTGTTTTACATTTGAGGCATTTTTCATTAATGAGCTGAATTTCTTTTTCTTTTTATCTCCTTTCCAGAAGGCTACGTAAGAGATAGCAAGGGGTTTGTTTTCATGATCACATTCCTATTTTTCCAAACTATATTACTATTAAATAAGAAAAACATAGTAAAACAAATCATATTGCTTGCAGTCCAAGGATAAAAAAAAGGTGAAAAAAAAATCTTCAATTAGAAATGCCTTTCCTTCAGATTTCCTTCACAAAGACAATTCCACATTGAAATCAGAGAGGCTTCTTGTATAAACTCAACCTGATGGTATATACTGTAGGACTTCAGACTCCTGGGTAGTGGTGCACTGGGTAGGGGAGCACTCAGTTGGGGTTTACTAAAAGAGGATCCCAGAATCACACTGAAGACTGGGAGGAATCATCTAGTCAGTCCTTTTCACTGAACCAGGTTTGCACACACATTTCACAGTATCAATGTGTAGTAGCAAGTCTTTGGTATCACATAGGCAAGGAGTCTGGGCAGCAGCACCTTTAGAGAGARTTGTCCAGATAAATCCATCCCTCCTTTGTGGATAAAGGACCTCAAGCCTCCTAGCTGTCTTGATAGCCAAAAAGTAACAAATGAAAAATAATGAACATTTAGACAGTGAGAGAAGGCAGATCGGAGTTCAAGGGATTAATTTGCTATATATGGAAAAATATAGGACAGAAGACTACAGTCATTCTGTCCAACAATTAAATAGTTTCTCCTGAAAAGAAAAGACACAGCATAATCCACTTATCTAAAGGTTAAGAGAAAATATGAAGTATATTAACTGAGAAAAGTGATCCAAATCTTTAGTGGGTAATATGGTGGCTAGTGATGGCACTGCATTTAATAGAATCAAAGGAAGAGCTATTCTTTCAGAATTACTGTCTTATTTGTAATTAAATCTATTATTCCTGTGTTATTTTAATCTTAATTTCACCTATGTGCAGCTTGAAATACAGTAAGTCTTTTCTTATTTCTTTCTTGTATATAGCAGAATACTAGAATAAGCATGAAGAAAAGAAAAAATGGTCTTTTTTTTCCAACAAAAAAAAATTTTCAGTTAAAAGAAAAGAAAAGAAAAGAAAAGAAAGAAAGAAAGAAAGAAAGAAAGAAAGAAAGAAAGAAAGAAAGAAAGAAAGAAAGAAAGAAAGAAAGAAAGAATACTTTCTAGTTAATAGGCATGATTTTTGATTGAAAACTTTAAGCTTTTCTTCTTGGTAGTAAAGACATCAAAGTTACCTGCAAAACACAGGCAATACCTTTTTTTTTTTTTTTTTTCCTGAAAACTTAATTTCACACAAATATCAGTTTTGAGATAAAGCTTTTGATCAGCTCAGATAAGCTATTTGACACCCTGAATCTCTAGTCCTCGCCCCCACTGGAGAGGTATTTCAGAATGCCACATCTCCTGGATCTTGGGAACTACACTGCATAGCTACAGACCAACATCCAGAGCACAGYTCTGCCTGGATTGTTTATTAACAAGGAATAGGATCTGGGGAAGGAAGTAGGCAGATTTCAAGTCTCCTGAAGACAGATGAAGATCCATAGAATGAATTATTCCTGAGCCCTCCCCTGCATTAACACTGCAGACAACTCAACGTTCCTCACTAGTCCTCCATCGCTTGTTCATTTGAACAGTAGGTACCAATGTACCAAGACACCAAGGTACCAATAAATCCAGAGAAAGTCTCAGCTATGAGCTATGAGTGAGCTCAGAAGTCTCACTTCTCTTGTCACTGGGCACTGGAAGGAACACRTCCAGGAGCTTATCTTTTCCATCCTTTAGCCCTATCACTCTGTTACGTCTTTTGGGGTAATTTTTACGACAATTTTAATCCTGCAGAGAAATGCCAATGTTCAATGTTCACATGTCAATGTTCAGGCAAGATCTGCTCTAGAAATGGGCAAGATGATAATACAATATTTTTTAGACTGTATTTTCACTAGAAAAAAATGATGGAGTTTAAGAAGAAATAGTCGCTCTGTAAAATCCTAAGAGTGACAGGAGATTCATTGTGAGGCAAAGCAGCTCAAATGTGACACATAGATTAATGAGATAGTTGTRCAAAGAGAGATCTCTATTCTTCTTTCTACTTCTGATTTCATCTTTCTTATCTCCTTATTTGCACAGAAAATTCTCTGCAGGATCACTAGCACCCTGATGTAAGAAAAAGAATATAATAATAATAATAATAATAACCAAAAAAAAAAGCATAAATAAAAGTCTAACTCCCATTTTTCCCCCAGAAAAAAATACATATCTGTGGTAATTTTCAGGACAAAAAAAAGTCTCCAATATTTACATCTATACATTGGCTTGATAAATTCTTTGTAGATTTCTGACAATCTCTGTGGAAAATATTATGTCACAGTTTGTCAGCCAATACCTTTGTCAGTGCACATCCTTCACCGTCTTGTCAGGAAGTTCAGGATTTCTAGGAGGGCTTGTTTATTGGAATCATTCTCTGCATTTTCTGCATTTCTTTCTCATTCTCAGGGTTGTTCTCAGCTTCTGTGTAGTTTTGCAACTGATAATAAGGATTCTTTGGTCATGTCACAGTGATTTATAGATAGAGAACCACCAATGGAAAGCAGACCACTGCAGCATCTTCCTCAGGCCCTTCTTCAAAAATGAGGAAGATTTCATTCTGCGCTTCGGTGATGGTTTTTGGTTTGACAGGCATGTCGCAGCAATGTCTCTTCAGTGTGGGACCATACCTTGGCAGCATGGTAAGATTTCTAATTCAAACCCAGTAGTTTTCAAGAAGAAGAAGAAAAAGCCAAACAAAGAAGAAACAAACAAAGAACATAAAAATGCTGTTTTCAAGTTCCTTTTAAGATTTCCAGCAACTATGTACATCAAAAGAACAGAATACAGACTGAAGGGCATTGAAAACAAGGCAAACCTTACAAAGGCAATTATTTTTTTTGTATTGTTGATAGAAAACAATCTCTGTAATTTCCTTTTCCCTTGGTGTTTCTCACAGTAATGCATCTTTCGCAATTATTGAAAAGCWTCAGCTCTAAGAAGCTTTTCTCTACCATGTTTGAATGCCACAGGTCTCCAATTTATTTAAAACTTCCAACCTCTTTTGCAACATCAAAAAAKCACCTTCTTTTTTGTTCAACTGTAGTAAGGGGATGAAATGTAGCAAGGAAAATGCACATGCAAAACCAAAATCAAATGCACCTGCATTTTAGTCAGCAGTCTGGGACTCCATATGCTTGGGAATGTACAGTTGCCAGCTCACTACAGAAAAAAAAAAAAAAAAAGTGGAAATGAATTAATTGTTTAAGACCTCAGACAATGCTGATTATTCAAAGCAAATTCAGATCTCTCAAATTCCTCCTCTTTTGTCAATTTACATGTACTATATCATGTACCTATACTGAAGGATAATGGTTCAGCAGTTCTTACAATCTATTTTTCTCTTTCTGCACCAGACTTAGTCCCAGATTCTSTAAACCAGTTGTAAACCTGCATTTGTAAACCATTACAATTTGAATGAATATAGCATTAGCACCAGCATAGGAACAGATATACATACATCCAAGGAGATATCCAAAACTCAGTGGGCAAGAGGCCAGAGCAGCCTCCTTTATCTGGCCCCACTTCAGGAGGATGTTGGGTCACATAAGCTCTGGGAGTCCCTTCCAGACTCAGTAATTCTGTGATTTGATACTCAGAGCAAATTGATACCTTATTAGATCACAGGCTGTGTGTGCCAGATGGTCTTCCCTACCTACTGTAAAGTTGGAAATAAAAGAAAAAAAAAAGTGTGATCAACAAGATTGGCATTTCTGTTGATAGAGCAGAGTAGCAGTGTTGAAGAACACACACAGTGAAACACACATTCAGATCTGAGTTTTGCGAAAATAATGAAAATGCACGTCAGAATTTTTAATTTGTTGCTGACAGAAAGGTAGAGTCTTTAGGCTTTATGAAATAGTGCAGGATTTCTTCATATGGTGGACTCCACACTCATGCAATTGCTACTTGAGTCCCTCTTTGTGCTAAGATGTCTTTCCACATACCTCCTGCTGCAGGATGGGGGCCTCAAAAAACTACATTTGGGAACTGTAATAGTACTACTGAACTCAAAAAATATGTTATGCTAAATACATTGTTTTATTTTATRACAAGCACTGAACTAGCTTCTTCTACCATAGTTATTCATGACAGTTATTCAAGCTTTGAGTAACATGACAGTAATTTTAAAATAGACTCATTTGCCTGGCAGCAATGGTGAGTGGATTTTCATCCTGAATGCCAGAGGAAGGGATAGGTATTAGAATGGCTACCTTTAGAGAACTAATATGTGCTCCTTTACTATCCTTGCTAATGCATTTGTAGTAACGGATGAAAAAGCAGCTTTCAAAAAAAGAAAAAAAAAACACAAAGAAAATCCAAAACATGAACTTGTGGCATACCAAAAGATTGGTTTACTGTCTTGCATACCTGTTTCTGAATAAAAGCTAAATTTAGTAATAAGATTCTTGGTTTCTGTGCATTTACACGAGCTTGTGAAGGTTTCCAGATATTGATGTTTTTGATGGTGCATACAGAGAAACACGGAACAAGCCTGTACTCCTGGCTGGTTTTAATTTTTAAGCTTAAGCCAAATAAGGAACAAATAAGATTCATTACCAGTGATGTGACTGTGCATTTTTTTGTTCATAAATCTCTATACACAATCTAAAGCAACTTTCCATGACTGGTTTTCGTAACCTACTTACCATGAAGCCAGCAAAGTCTAAATGTATACTAAAAACAGATGGACTGAGCCCTTTACAGTGAGCAAAGACATTTTTGAACCCGGGATGGTCTGGTAGCATATGCTCATCCCACGATACGTGTCTCTAGCTCCCATATGGCAGGAGGCATGGCTAGCACACATGCACAGATGTAAAGCAACACTTAAAAGACCGTTCTATCTTTTTCCACAGAAAATGTAACCTTGACAYGTTCTCTTGACAGATAGAGAAGGCTTTTTCTTGTAAAATCTGTCTCTAATATGAAATAGAGCCAAGGATTGTGAGATACACAGTACTATATCCAAGGTTTTAGGGCAAAGAAGGAAATGATTTAATGTGGCCCCATAGCTCCTGCCATTGGCTTGAAATTGGTGTTTTAAGAGCTTAGGGGGCCCAAGGAGAGATTTTTATACATTTCTGAAAGAGGTGGAAAAAGTTAGAGGAATGGAGTATGAAAATTCCTCTTTTTGATAATATTATGCAAATGCATGCATAAAGTGAAGTTGTAAGCAAAGCCAAGGAGAAGAGGTCACTGAATAATATAGTGTGCTAATTTTCTGTCATTTTCCAACTAATTTTACTTTACCATTACCTACTCATAATTGATTTACCTTTTGGGAGAGGAGTACAGAGAAGGTAAAAGATATATTTCCCACAGTACTCTCCATCAAGAATCCAAACATACCTTCACCCTTTAGACGTGTAAATATAGTTTGGTAACTGATTGTATTATTARCCTTCAGTTCACAAATATAGCTAAATAGAAACCATGGGATCTATGTGTAACAAACATAACAGACAAACCAGAGGATTAGTTAGGACCCACCAGCATAAAAATATATATATATATTTTATTATTTTTCAACAACTTTGTATAATAATATGTTTGTTTGAAAATAATGGGACATTGTAATTCCACTCTCCAAAAAAAAGTGACTTCAAGAAAAAAATATCATTTTATGCTACAAATTTTGCTTGTAAACTTACCCTTGATTTTGAGTTTTCAACTCTTGAACAACAGTCTTGCTCACTCATTCACTTATTTTTTGCCCAGCAATTCAATACAACAAGGAAACCCAAGGAATAACAGTGTTCAGCCTGAAAAAGACTAGCCAAATCTGGTCAATATTCTCCATTCCCTACAACTATTTTTTGTTGGAGTGTATGACTGTGCTGAATGAGTAGCAAGAAAAYGAAAACTGCATCCAGTGTCCACAAAAAGTTCATAATTATATTTCAAATAGAAGAGATTTCAGTTGGAGATAGCCAAATTCATCAAATTCATTAGCCCTTTCACACCAAATATACTACTGTATATTTTCTTTTTACTATTGCTTCTGAACCTTGTACAATTCTTGATAGATTATTGCTTGGTTATTCCTATAACGTATCTTGCTACAGGCATAGCAKGATATAAGTTAGGCTGCAGGATGTAGGCATCAAGCCTACATCCAAGCCTACATCCAGGCATCCACTGGCAATGGATGCACTCTCTTGTCAGTCCTGTGTGCCATATGTCTGCTACAAATTTGATTTTATGTAATCTTAAGAYAAATGAGGCCAGTACAGATGCAAGTGGATTCTTCTGTACTATCTCAGGTACACTTAAGCCTAACTGGCAACTATTTACTTTACTAGCTTGGAACATACACAGCACATCTTCAGGTTTTTCTGTTTTATATTTATAAAGGTTCTTATCCTGCAAATGKTTTTTGTAAAGAAAACTCATATTTCATTTGAGGGAAGCACATATATATGTGGCAGAAATTTGGCAGTCTAAAACAGTGGAGGAGCAAATATTATGACCCAAATTCAGGTCCCTGCTCAAAGAGCCGTTGACCTTTCATTATAAGCAGTAATTCCCGTCAAGAATTAAATGCACACTCCTAAGGATTTTCTTAATTCAAGCTATCACTTCTCTTGACCTCATAGTTAAATATCTTCATACAAAAGTAGCAGAGACTGATTACCATCTTAAGTACTCTTATGTATTAAATGATGGTAGAGAAGACCAGGGAGTTGCTACTGTTTAAGTACCAAATTCTCTTGTCAGCAACAGTGGCAGTAAAATTGTGCCTATTCAACTGAATTACCTCTGTTCTACACACAAAAATATATGGAGGTTTTGGAGGTTTGGAGCCACAGCCAGTATGCAAAGAGGAATTTTATCCTGCCAGAATAAAATGTGGAGGGGAGAAGGGAGACTCAATGACTCCCCCTTCATCTCAGGTGTGGCCTGATCTGGGATGCCAAATGTGACCATTCCCTTCCACATACTGAAGTTATAGAGGCCTCCATGGCACACACCTGAACGCAGGTCTGGGGTCCTGTGTCATGACTAAGCCATGTGTAACACATGCTCACACGACAGCTATATCTGTATCTTTGATAAAATTGCAGTTATGCAGCAATTTGCAATCAAAAGTATTCAGATTTGCTTCTTCTCTTTAAATTTTTTGCTATGCCCCATAATGAGAGTTGTAGCAGTACTGTCCCTGCTCTGAGGAGCTGTGTTAGACTCAGAGGTTAAGTGCCACTTCCTCAGACACCAGCACTGAAATCATGTCTAAGCTAAGCTGTCTCCATGGGGATCCTCATTGAAAATATCCATCGGAGCTTGGGAGATCTTTAATCAATGTTTAAGAAAATAGGACTCCTTCTAAGATGCCAGGGTGACTGCCTGTATGGGGCCTGCAGCTCCCTGTGGCATGAGCGAGCTGTCCTGAGAAACAGAAGAAATGAGGACAACAGGAAAAACAAAATCCATCAATGGTATTTTATTTGTCCACTTGTAAAGTTATGTAGATGATGTGCATAGGGTTTTATTTTTATAAGGTTCATTCTTGGTTTCTTAGAAATTACATGATTTTCTATATTAGAAGATTCTTGAATCTAGACTTTTCAAAAGATTCAGATGAAACTGATTGAAAACAGAGAGTATTAAGCAAGATGAAAATTTGCATTGGCGGTGTCAGTCTGGAGAGATTATATGTAAACCGTCACATATGTAATAGATTTTAGAATTTTACATAGTAATTCAATTATAGTTAAATTTGTATTAAAGTAGTCTTTATAAATGAATTTCTTTTCTCTTAGAAGAGAATTTCCTTTTGACTCTCAGAAATCTATACTTTGACTTTCACAGTCTTCTCTTTTCCAGACCAAAGAACAGATATATATATATATATATATGTATATTGCTGCGAAACTAAAAGAAGTGGATGGAGAGAAAATGAGTGCTTCAGAAAGTCTCTGAATTTATTTTTGGTTAAAACAGTATAGCAAATGATGTCAACCAGAACAAGGAACTCAACAAACCAAAACAAAAAATAATTACAGCTTTTTTATTAGTAATATTTTTAATTGCAAATGGAGTTTATGAATACTGACAGGACAGACAAAGCTTAATCAGCATCTATACAAGATTTCCAGGGCTGCCTCTCCTTCTCCTGACTTTGAATAACTGTCAGAATTTATTCACTGTCACCTTGATCTCAAGAGCTAGATCAATGTTAAGGATTATGCATAAATGCCAAATAGGATCCCTGCTGACACAGCATCCAGATGGCAACTGACAGCAGTTGTGTAGTGATTTTATATGAACACTAGTAGAAATTCAAATTGAAACTCATTGCCTGCACCAACCAACACACAACCTGCTAACCCACACAACCCAGCTTAGTGCCCAACTTAACCCAAACTTAGTGCCAAGAAGACTGACACGATTTCAAAATACTGCAGTGGAAGGGAAATGAAGAAAAGGAATACTCTGGGAGATTTCCCTCATTTTTATCCTGGGTATCCTGGGAGCTTAGTGACTGTAGCTCTCTGAAGCACAAGAATCGAAGACAAAAGAGTCTACTTTTCACAAAGAAACATGTTGTCATGTAGGGGTAGTATTGCCTTGGTAGATACCATARGGTACCAGGAGCATGTGCTCACATGGTCCATTTAAGCTATGGATTAGCATTAGGAAACAGCTACTATCTATTTATTTAGAAGAAAGATGACTCTTTTTCCATTCCTCAAGGTTTAAGTTAGTCTTAGAACACTAAATGTTGGAWTTTTTTTTACTACACCTAATTGCGCTATTTAATTTTAAATATATATACCTAATTTTCATATGAATTGAAAAGTTATTTTGAAGGCATGCCTTCTATTGCAGAACATAGTGCATTTGCTCGTTCTTTTCTTGCCTTTGAAAACTCTATTCAAATATAAAGGAAGAGATGAAGCTTCAGGCTTTGCTCTTAAAAGTGCTGAACATGACAAAACTCTTTGATGTAGCCTTGATGAGTTCCAAATGTTCTTGGACTCATGCAAGCAAAATGGATAGAGCAGACAGAGCTTCAAAGCAGAACCTTTCTGGCTCTTTCTGTCTGTTACAGATGAACACTACTTAAAAGGAAAGATAACAGGAGAATTCGTACTTAGAAAAAAAAAAAGTATAAGATTTGAAGATATATTGATTATGTTTCCCAGTGTGTGAAATCATGGTAAGAAATAAAGCTTTTCTATTCCAGCAGCATTTGGTTGCAAAGACGTGTTGTGCGTAAGTTAAAATCAGATACAGTTCTTGCAGGATTCCATGGAGGTCTCATGAGGGATCTGATGGAGGTTGGTGAGTGCACGTCTCTACAGAAAGAGAAGCAAACAATAGTTTAACAAGAAGGTTTAAATTAGGATCTGCAGTTATATTGTCTAGTACCCCTGGCCTATTGGGTAAGGGAGTTTTAAACCCTAAATCTGCAAAGCAGTAAAATGTATGGCTGGAGTTTCTACCTGCGTTGACACTTTACAAGGGTATCGACCTCTGCAGACTGTGGTCATCCCCAGAGCATGTATTGCTATTAAAAAATATTTTAAAATGAAGCAGTTATGATTTTAGCTTGTTTCTGTAACTGAAGCAGAAGCCACACAGTCACCTACCTGCTGAAACCTTAAAAAATCAAGGACGCTGGCACTGCAGTTTATTTGGAAAAAAAATCAAAAGGGAATTACTATTTTAATTGATAAATCATTATAATTCATTTGAAAGAGAATTAYTGGACAAACTGCAAGACAGAGCAGCTGAGAGAATATCCTATATGTGATGAGGGGTTTAATAATTATAATCCTTCAAATTAGACAATCTTATTAGTGGGAGGAGAGGGGGCAGTGGAGCAGTACAGAGGCAAAGCACTCTCAACCTATCGTTACTTGCTTCACCTGTAACTATAACCCGCTCTTAATTGTAATGAAATCAGTATGAGGCTACTGAGTGAATCAAATTTGTCACTTTACTTGCTCAACTGGCTAATTGAAATAGAGCACTTAGAGAATTGCACTTGCATTAAATTGTCATATCTCTGGACATTTCTAGATGCTTCAGGTATGATCCCCATCAAGAGAAAGGATAAGAGAAGGAGATTAAAAGTCTAGCAGGAGTTTTTCAGTGGAACATTTTTTTCTCCAGCTCCCACCAGTTTTACGAAAATAAAACATTTCTGTGGAAGCATAATAGGTTCAACAAAAGCTTATATAAAAGAAAAAGAGAAAAAGGAATGCAACATTTTGAAATGGTGAGTTTAAGTCTTCATTGATTGGTGCATTTTGGATTTTCCACTCATCATTTCAAATGCTGTTTAACTAAATAAGTGGGAAATCCCTGAATATCTTTTATGCTAACCCAATTGCTTTATAATGGACTTAGATAGAAAGAAAGTTTGGGACAGGTGGAAAACATGTCAACAGAGAAATGTTTAATAGGAATGTCTCTAGAGAGGACCTGCTAGAAACCCTTTAGTACTAAGAGATTTTTTTCTTTTTACTGAGTTTTAGGAAGAGATTTTAGCTTGATTTCAGTTGGAGTTTCAGTTGATGCAAATTCATGTGGAAAGCTAAAAAAAAAAAAAAAGAATTTTTATGTTTTCTAAAACTCATAAATCTATACACCTTACTCTAGTGCTGGCTGATTTTTCAAGCTTTCTGCCTGTATGTGGCATCTTTTAAAGTTAACCTTAGTATGCAGCTGCTAAAGGGCACTCACTCCCTCAGAGAAGTTAATCCTTCCTTCCTGCAAGAATGATGCATTTGAAGATGTACTTGTGAGTTGCATCCTGGAAGAAAAAAATAGCCTTTTCCTGACCTATATTTTAGTCAGAAATGTTTATGTTTATCTTAAAATGTGTGCATTTTACCAGAGGTATTTKTTTGTTTGTTTGTTTTCTGTTGTTAGTTGACGTTCTCGGCCTTGTTGGTCAGGTTTCTCTGATGATATGGAAAGAGTCATAGGGAGACTGATGATCAGATGGTTTGAAATAGAGGCTGGCTGTTTTACTAATTCAAAGCCAGAGGCTGATAAATGATCATTACATTTCCTGGAGGCTACTTTTGGATTTGTCAAGTTGTAAGCAGATGTTGCAACATTTTAGCAAAAGAAAAGCACTCTGACTCAACRCTAAAGGTTTTCCAAATGATAAAATAAAATGTATGAATTTAGTTTCACTCRACATCACTCTGCAGATCTCTGAAGTCCTACTAGTGTTAGAAGAGAGTAACACTCACCATGGTCATTTTTGCATCCTAGGGGACAACAGAAACTTGTTGATTTTTTTCATATATATAGACATACGGATTTATAGACCCTTGCAGTAGTAATCCTGATTCTAATCATTTGCAGACACTTACAATGAAAGCCTGTGACAATATAGGTGGTGGAACATATAAGTGTGGTATGGAGCATCTTAAGGAAATAGTGCAAAGTGATATTTACAGGAAACAAGWTATGTTCTGAGATTTAGGAAACTAATTTCACTTTTTAGTCATGGGATGGAAGAGAGTATCCAGGAGGTAATTCAGAGCACTTAAATTCGGCTCCTGCACTGAATCACAAACTGAAAAAGCTCGTCTTGTCTCTTCCRTAAATGAGTACTTTCAAGTTGGACACAAATGTCAAGCGTTAAATTTAGATAGTTTTAACATCTCCAGAAGCATAGTTCTCAGAAGGTGGACACTGAAAAACAAACTGATCCAAAACACATCAACACTAAATTTTCCAATACTGGAATATGTTGTGCAAGTAATTTAGTTGCAATGGAAGAACTTTAAAAAAATTAGAAGATTTTGTTTCTACTTTGTTGCCTTGATCCACACCCTTTCGACTAATGCTTTGAAACTAGCAAAATATCATGTTTCTCCATGCCTAAAGTGTTTTAGAAATTATCATTATTTATGTATTTGATAGATACTATACATTTTTGCAATGATGGGAAACCTTTCAATAGGGTTGCTCCTCCAAAGAGGAGCTATAGGGTTGCTCCTCCAAAGACTTGCACTTAAGACTTGCCTTTGCACTTAATGTGAGCAGTATTGCAAGTATCTATATGCTATACTTGCTGGATAAACCTGATGGGAAGCCTTGGAGACAGAAACATACTATTCAGCTGCCATCCATTTAAAAATATAATACAGAAACTGAGTTAGAGCATTATGAAAAAGTATAGGCAGGAAAGCCTGGGAAGATGACAATCTTTTAGTTTGTAATAATAATAATCACCAGTGAGAATTCAGTCTTTCATGCTTTACAGGGGTTGATATTAGCAAATGCTCTSTCATTATTCGCTGTTTTATCAATTTCATGTATCATCTACCATGATTTCATATTTCTTATTTATTCATCAGTAGATGTACAATAGCATGAATAAACAGATTTCTTCTGATCAACACTGGAAGAGCCTCACTTGATAAAGATGCTCAGTCTGTCAGCAACCACTACTATTAATAACTGGGTTGCTGCTGGAGGTAGAGGTGAGGGAATGGACCTGATATTGAAGTGTTTTACTTGGCTCCAGATGGGCTACATACTGCTCTGTGAGGGCCTTAAGAGCCCTAAAACCATGTGAAATTTTAGCTAGAGTGGCTTGGTTTCATTTTTCCAGAAGTCTCTGATGTTGTGTGTTATTATTATTAACAATAATCCATCACATATTATTATCATTGATAATAACAGATACTGCTGAATGATAATACTAAAGCAAAAGGAGAAATAAAGTAAAAGGTTAAGCAAACCTTTTGAAAAATRTTCACTGTTTCTTCAATACTCCATTAATCCTATAACAATTATAAAAATCACTGCTGAATATTGGCTAAAAACCAAAGTGACAGATGGTGAATAAAAATAAATGTCTTTTAAAAACCAGTGWCAGCGATATATTTCACTTTTACATTTTACACCTGCCTCACTACTCCTAGCCGTGAGGTAACACAGTGTGAATATGTATCACCATGAATGACTTTAATGAAAGCAGTACAATCAATATTTAAAATAAAAGGCATGTCTATCACTTAGAAATCAGAAAACTCATTTAATTAATAATCTGGGTATTTATTTTACCTCATAGAACCAATATGGAGCTTAGTTAATTGCAGGATGGAATTTCCAATGTATGACAGAGAATGAAGAACTGTATTAAAARACTGAATCTTCAAAAATTCCTCTTATCGGAGGGGTACTGCAAGGAAGTGTTGCTACGAGGATTGTTTTTGAAAGAAAGAAAAAAGAGGCATCAAAGAGGATTTCTTCCCCTCCCCTGCACCCACTCTTCACTGCTCTGCTTGTCCTGCAGTCCATGTGATTCTGCTGCTTCTGCTCTCAAGCCTGCTCTTGGTTTAGGTATACATTCGATTGTTTTTTATTTTTCTATCAGTAATTTTCAAAATTTTATAATTTTGTGGATTTACAAAATGTTGAAATGTTACATACTTACTTAGATTTACAGTGTTTATTAAAGAAAATAAAATCATTCAGGAATCCCATGAAAATACAGTAGATAGTTTTGATTTWAAAAAAATCAAAAATTAGAATGCCTTTTCTGGAAACCTTTTAAACAAATTGATGTCATTTTATTTCCATTTCCAGTAAGCTTTTCACACTGCTGGGCTACACAGAGATATCAAGTTTCATGGAGACCTAGTACATATTGCCAAGATTAGGCAACAAGTAGTGTAACTGTGGAAGAAATTCACTCTCTTATCAAACAGCGACTGACTGGTTTCCACCTAGTTTGCCCCTTTCTATCTTGTAATTTAACTCCATAAGATCTTCACTTGTACTTACCGAACAGCTTTAAGTAGGTGCTCATCTGTTTTCTTACAAAAATGAAGAACTTTCCTTTTTCTCTTTTTTTTTTTTTTTTTTGTCTTTTTTTTTCCCTTAATGGATATATTAACAGCAGGACAAAATCCTGATATCAAGTTTGATTAGCTGAGTGTCGTTAAGGCCAGAATCTAGCCCATACTATTCCATCAATGTACGTTTTAGATGTAGCTTTGTCCATTGCTCCTTATACATCTGGGAGTATCTTTTTACCAGATACTTTATTGCTAATAGATTATTTCATCTTTTTTGTTTTGTCTTGTTTTCTATATAGCTTCCTTTATAGCACTCCTAAAAGAATAATTCAGCAGCTGCACAGTAGGAATGATGTATCTTGTAGGGTTGCATCCAAAATTTAGGTTCATCCTTCCATTTTACTTTACAGGATAATAAATATTAAAAAAAATACTATTAGGAGTTGAAAATCTCACCAAAATCCTATTAGGAGTTGAAAATCTCACCAAAATGATATCACCAAAATGCTAAAGCAGATTAAACACCTTTACACGCTTGAAAGCAGTACGAACTTTATATTGTGACTGAAACATCAGCAATAACCTTTTATTAGCAGTTCAGTGCACTGTAAAACTGTCATTCACGTAAGAATCAGAACAGATGCAGTACATCTCCCACATATGGAAATTAAGTGTCACAAATTATGAAAGTAGAAAATCTGAACACATTTTATTAAATGCTTTGGGTGTCACAATCAGTTGTAAAAAGAGCTTTGAACTTTAAGATAAAATGTATCACCTATTAAATATCCCAATACAATTCCAAGTAGGTCTATGAAACAAGGATCCACATCACACTGCTGAAGACTAAATTTTTCAAATTGATGCAGAACAAAACAGGTGTTCCTCTAACAGAAACCACAGATAGTCTCAATCTGGAATATTGGATCTAAGTATTTGGTCAATATCAAATTTTTTACAAATTATTTACAGTGGTCAATATGCGCAAAGCTGGATTAAGTTTCTGCATGGCATGAAAGCTTTGTAGATATTGCAAGCCTACCCATTCTGCAACTGTGTGACCTTTTATATGTCTTTACCTAACCACCTAATTAGTGAAGCTTTTACACTCATATATATAGACAGATTGGGAGGGGGACAGGGAGAAAAAACATCTGGCACTTTGAATTGTCAAGAACAGCAGTTAGTATTTTAGCGTCAATGTAGGACATCGGAGTTCCTCTCTTCCTGACATACAGTGAGCATGGGCCTCTATCCTCTGTGTCTAAATGGCTGCTAATTACTAATTGTGGTTAAAATCCCAGGTAACAGCTGTGGATATTTTGGATATTCCCACTTTGAGGAAAATTAGGATCTTACCCAAACTATTCCACTCTTCTGTCTTTATATCTGGATGTTCCTTGAGATTCATGGACTCCAAGTCTGGTAGTTATATCAAGGTTTGAGGATTTTTTTTTTTTTAAGAGAACGTGGGTAGGGTGCTGAGCTGGGTGTGGTAGCAGGTAGCACTCCGTACAAAATCAGGCAGAGAACTGGGCACCTTGGAAAACAAGGAGCAAGCTAGGGAAACCACAGTATGCATAAGCAGGACTGCAGCATGTATTTGTTTCTTCTCTGTATTCAGTGGTCCCTACAAAAGTAAGATCTTTGTGTCAAAACAGACATGTGGACAGCTGAGGTTTAAGACTCAAGTGCAAAATGAGAGACATGGCCATTCTGATCCACCTACACGTGTGTAATTTGTCAAACACCACCCCTTGCACAAAAGAATTGTGCAAATCTCACTCTTCTCATAAAGAGGTATCTATTAGAGTCATGGTAGCCCAAAGGAGAGTTTGAATCCTTTCTGCATTATGTAGTTCTTTCAAAAATAGAACTCAATTATGAAGTAAATCTGGTCTCACAAAACAGGGTCTTTATTTATTACAGAGCCAAGATAAAAATGTAACTTTTTGGCCAGACAAAATCATATGGGCTTTAATAGTAGGTCTGAGGTGATCTTAGGTCTGCACCATTATTACTTGGGTTTTGCAAAAAGCTTACAAGGCTTTGCAAAATCTTTGTGGAGATAAACCTAATATCCTGAGTTAKCCCGTCTCCTTCACTGGAAGAGAAGTGTTGCTTTTCTTATATTCCTGGTGCAAGAGTCTGTAATGAAACAAAGCGTTTACTTTTCTCCATTTTGCTTTCAGTTGTATGTATAATTCTTTCTTCTCTTCTTGTGCTAGTTGGCAATAAAAGTATCCCTTTCCCCCGTGCTGATTGAAATGGCATGATCCTTTCTCTCCTCACCCTGAACACTGCTTGAACATCACTGTGTATTAGCAGAGAGTAAGATGAGCCAGTATTAACTGAACTTCACAGAGTGAATCAGTGGCTATTTTATGAAGTAGAAGTATGGGAGGAATGAAGATGAATCATACACTCTCTGACCTGCAAGTATTCCAAGCCAAGCAGTATCACAACATGAAACAGGCAACTTCTGTAAAACGTTATCCTCTTTACTAACTGCAGCTTTCTGAGCTGCACGTTGCTCATCATCTGGCTGTTGCCCAAATGCCTGTTCTGATAATTAACTAGAGATTTGGAACGGCAGTGTAGCTGATAYACCATTGCAAACCTATGTTTATAATGTATGCTTATTAAAGAAAACAGACATACAATCACTRTCTACAACAGATAAAGTATCCCTCTGAAGCCTTATTTGGTACCCTTCTCTAGTCTAAAAATAAATAGAGCCTCAGAATGAATTACCACACAGCTTTGGTAAAGATAGCAGCATGATTTCTTTTCTGGTTTAATATGTGATTGTTGCAGCAGCACGTGGGTTCATAGCAGAACTTCAAGAAAAAAAAAAARRRRRRAARRAAAAAAAAAAACAGGCATTAGTTCAAGTGGTCTCAAGAGGCAGCTTAAAAGAGCCTACTCCCTGCACCACTGCAGCCAAACTCAGTGAGATCATCCAGAATTCCATGTTTGATTAAAAGGAGGTATCCCATTTCAATCTACTGAACTATGTCAGAAAAGAAAATTCAGTACATGGAGTCTTAGAAAGAAACTTCCTTTTCCTGAACCCTAGTCTGCTGAAGAAAAAGATTTACATTAATTTCAACAGACTTCAGTGGCTGCATCCAGAAACTGCCAGGAAAATCACCTCTAAACCCTGAAGAACTGATTTTTTCTTCTTTAACTTCTACAGATTTCTGTCCTGGATAACAGAAGTGATCTTCTCTTTCAGGTAGGGCTAGGGGCTTCTCTACAGATGCAATTTGAACCTGGTTCTCACAACAACATCATCTGCTTCCTCAGTGCTCTAAGGAAGGCTCTGCATGTGTGTGTCTGTCCATGTGTGTGTCTCGGGGAGGACAGGCACGGATGTTCTGATTCCCAATATAAAGAGAGAGAATAGAGAGACAAAAGAAAAATATTTACTAATTTGAATATCCTGTTTGAAGCGCTAGAATCTGAACTGCCAGAGAGCTTTGTGTTGTTTAGAAATACATATGTTCAAAGTAGAGTTTGCAGAGACATCAGCTGCAGCTGTGATTTGTCAACGCCGTTACAAATCAGAGCTCCCAAGTCAGATAGCTGGAAAATGGGTATCGCAGACAGGAAGAAACTGTCTGTGAAAACTTTGGTTTAACTGATTTGCCCGAGGCCACACAAGTGCTCCCTGGAAAAATTGAGATTAGGATCCAGTTGCCTGGGACAACATTCACTGTCTTATAGGGACACTACTTTATTTTTTCCTTCAATTCCATGCCCAATTCTCTGCCTAATATCCACTTTCTAAAGTAAATTAAGCAGGATTCAGCCAAACAAGCCTTAGCTGATTCCCAAACCAGCTCCTCACCAGGCATCATGTGAGGCAGGAGTCYTGAGGTTAAAAACCACAACGATCTTCCACTATAAAATTTCCAAATGGTCATTTCTCTGAATTTCTCTGTGCCTTCCTTGAATGTTTTCTCCCTAGAAAAACCTGATCAGCTGCTTATAATAAAAGTGTTGGAGGATGTGGGCATATGATCTTTCACTTGTTTGCTGGAGCAAACTAGAGAAAATCCTCAAATGTGATACTGACGTTCAGGTCCCAGCAGGAACTTTCTGATTCACTGCTGCTGGCGCTCATGAATCCTCAGCAACACGTTATCTTCCTCTCCAAGGCCAGCTCTAGGGAAGAAAAGAGAYATTTTKCAAGYAAATTACATAGATRTTTGCCACCAGGAAGAAACGATGARCCTGGGAAAGTCTGGGTTTTCTCCCAGGGAAAKGCTCAGGCTCTTGTACCCCGCTTTATTAGGCAGCATTAACTGAGTTTTGGATGGTGAATTTGACACGTCATTAAGGATTGAAAGGTTCTTGTTCTTAAYTTGCATCCAAACAGCTCCTGTTGAGCTTCACCAGGGCAAATCTTGCTTAGTTTTTCTATTTTTGATTTCTTTTTTTTTTCCTTCCCATTTTTTCCCTTTCCCTCAAAGAAATGTATCTGGGAAGCTTTAGGAAGTGCCCGGTCTGTACAACATGTTTGTGCAGTGATAGCGAGAGATATATGCTCAGTACTGATCTTGTCTTCTTTTCCATATCGCAGTGTGATATGGAAACACGCAAACAGAAATCAAACGCCAAATACAATGAAGACATTTTTTATGCAGTCAAGATGCTACATATTACACCAACCTCCTTCTTAAAAAAAGGAAATACTTTCTCAAAAGTTAAATAAATATATTCAGCTTGTGGTAGATACTCACAAAATAGAATATTAGTTACATTGATTAAATTCTAGAAAAATTACATAATTGAAAACACGTATCAGTAGTGATAAAATATCAATAATGTTAATTTAATAATATTAATGTAATACTATTAAGTTAATATTAATATTAATATTAATATTAAATCAGCATTAATATTAATATTATTACATAAATTTTTAAAATTACAATTTTCATCAATCATGACCTGCATTATTTTGGGAGGTAAAAAGAAAAAAAATGAATACAGTCTTTTTCATCATATCTTGCTTTATTTTAAAGATATTGTGGTAGTCTTTCTTTTCAAGATCATTTTGAAGAGCAGGAACCCATGAAGAAATTAATGCTATATTGTGATCTGTGGTCAACAAGAAAATAATTTTGAAAGGAATATCCAGAGGATTACTATTAACATTTAAATTAACTATATCATTTTTTTTTCTCCTCTGAAGTGGCATTTTGATAAAAAAAATTCTTCTAACTTTGATAGGTGAAAAAAAAAAGAAACAGAAATATCTGTGGAAAAGATTTCATTCATATCAGAAGGGAAAAAATTAATGTTTATTCTCAAATTAGATTATTAGGAATTGTTTCTTTGTTTGATTATCAAAACAGAAAAAAAATACCTGTGCACCTCTCCAAAAAAAAAAAAAGTTTAAATCCGTCATTGATCAATACCTCAATTCTGCATTTCCATTTAAAAAATTGTGAAAAATCAGCTCTTTGACTGTGATACAATTAAAATTTAAACATATGTTTAAATACATATTTATTCATAATGAAATATAATTACAATATAATAATATAATGATATAATAATATAATAATATAAATTATAATAATAATTCCTATGTGGATTAAACACATGCTTCCACTGGGCTTTGAACCTGCATATTGATAAAATAGATGAAATGGAGCAGAATGTTGTCTCAAAGCAGTGGCCTCCTATTGTTATGCTAAAAATCAAAACACTTAATAAGATGGAAAATGAACATTTAGTCAAAGGCAGGATTTATTTCCATAATAGGTGGTAAAGCAATTTGCAATTTGAAATCACTATTGCAGTGACTTCATTTTCATTACATCCAAAAGACCGAGGCAGAGTCCATTATGTTACCTGACAGATGTTTCTGCACTGAAGGAGTACATTTTCTTGAAGGGTTTCTGTCCCTGTAGGGCCTATAGGAGTGGGTTCATATAAATTTATTCAGCTGAAGAATCAATGAGCCTGAACAAAAGAATAAAAATGCACTTTTATTAATAGGTGCACTTCGTAGCTTTGGAAAAACTTTTATGTTTTATCTTTTGCCAGAGGGTAGATATCAGCCATTCATTTATTTGACTGGCTGCCACAGACACCATTTGAGCAACAGGAGCAAAACAATACAACCAAAATAATTTATATCAGATAAACTTATCTTTCAGCCAAAATTACAAGGTCTTTTGAAATGTATTACATAAGTGTTTTATTTTCATCTTACTTTTAGAACAACAACATCAATGGTTAATAATATGTAGAGAGGTACTCTTATTATTAACATAGTCTAGCCAGTGTTAGAGTAAGAAGGTACAAAATCACAAATAAGAAGAGGCAATTGACCTATTGTGTGAATATATTCATTAGCCCAGCTATCCCTGGACAAGTTTCTCCCCTAAAGCCTTGGTTTCAGCTGATACTTGCTACTGCAGAGGGATGCTGACAGCCTACTTCACTTTTATCAATTAGCAATTAATTAGCAGTATCTTGCAGAAAATGCCTGATAAAAAAGAAAAAAAAAAAAAAACCATAAAAGAAGCTCATGTACAATTTTTTGAAGTTGATCTCATCTTCAGAAGGCACTTGAAAAGAAAAAAGAAAAAAAGCAAACCTCACTCCAATGCTCTTGAGTCTCAAACTGGCTATAGAAAAGACTGGTGATCTCTTTACTCTTGTTAATAATTTGCCTGCATCTGACAAATAGCAGAACTTAAAAAAAAAAAAATAAAGATAGTGCCAGAATGGACCTTGTTTGCTCCTTGCAGAAGCTTGAAATGTGCTTTAAAACAGCAGTGACAGTACCAGGTTAGGTGTAGACCAGAAGAAAATTGGATATTCTGAGATAAGCCTAATGGATATTTTTGTGTGAACTGTTTTAACGGTTGTAGATGCAAAAGGCTGGATGCAAAAGGCTGTTAAGGTTACTTATTAATCATGCCCTGCTCATTTTCACCTCTGGCTGTGGACTGAGCCTTGAATGCTAACTTTTCAAGTTACGAGGAAAACATGAATTGACTGATTTCATGTCTCCCTCACACCAACATATATGACTTATAACCCCAAAAATCTTTTCACTTTGCCAGAAAACACATGTGTAGCAAGAAACATAATGCTCAGTTGAGAAATATAAAGTGACGAGATTCATTTTTTTTCAGAGCAAATGACTTTCCTCAACTCACTTCCACTGCCCTTCATTTCTGTTGCAAATTTGCAGCAGTGATGTTACAGGATGCCAACCCTGTGTGAAAGGCAAAGAGGCAATGTTGGGACTAAGTCTGCTATTTTACAATATTTCATGGGTCTGCAAGAAGAGTTATACATAGAGCCATAAGAAGTGTGATCAAGCCTTGTCGTTTCTGTTGTYTGAGCAGGCCTATTGGACCCTGGACAGCTTGTTCTTCCTGTTGAAAATTCCCTGTCTTGTGGACATAGGTGGGATCTTAGTCCTGCATTTACCATAACTAAAATTTACCATAAATTGGTGCTAGAGCTGGGAAACCAACTGTACTATACATTCAGAAGGCAGGATCAGAGGGACATTACAGTGGTTTCTAGTCGGTCTTCAGAAAGTCTTTCAGAGGGGCCTCTGTTTTTCAGGTGAGTATTTCATCCTGCAGCCTTTCCCTACATATAGCATCCATCGCCCTGTCAGATGTGGGCTGATGTATACAAGTCACTGTCGATACTGATGTGTGCTAGTGGCCTTGCACAGATCCAGCAGAGATTCAGGAGATTCCTGAGGTTTCTTGCAGATTCAATGGCCTCTGAAGCTTTAGCAGTTTGTGCAGACTTTCACACAGCACTTTCTCAGCATGTGCTTTCCTKTCTTTGGCCTGCTGTTTTCTGTCCTTCATGTATGTTTACAGACACACACAGAAATGTCCATAAAAATGGACCTTTAAGACAGCCCTTTATAGTAATAGATGCTCACTGGAGCTGTAGTTATCCACTTCTCTCATGTGATTGACTTGATGTAAGCTGCTCTTCTTCCAACCCTTTTGGTTTGCTTTTCTAATAATGCAGGAGCACAGTAACTTCAGTGGCACTGCCTGGGGACAGGTATGGAGCCACAAGCTGGATTTTCACCAGTGGGATGAGCTGTGGGTGAGCTCTCTGTGTAGCTGGGCACAAAACTGACTGGGCTGCTACTGGAGGCAGAGGAAGCTCCCAGCAAAGCCCATAGCAGTCGCCAGGGCAAAGAGGAGGAGAGGATCCTGCCGKCCCTGAAACAAGAGATCTCATATCTGCTTTATATGCTGATTTTACTAACTGCTCATTTTCCTTATAGCTCTGTGTCCCAGTTTCACACCAATGCTGGCCTCCAGTTGGAAGAGCAGGCCAAAGCCACATGAATTGGAAATCTCATGCAGCCAAGCCACTAAGCTTTAAATTACAAGTCATAGTSCAGCTGCTGCTTTGAAGAGTCATTTTGGACTGCCATTTATGCTCGTGCATTTTATCAGCTTAACCTAGTGTTGCTGAAATCATCATTTCTTCCTTTTTAGAAGGAATAGCTGTTAAAAGGCAGCACAGCTGTAAGTACTCTGGAGAACTTAGCCATGCCAGTAATTTGGAGGAGATTTTCAGAAGAGTAGCTCTGGAGTCTCCCTGAAACAGAGGAGGAGGAGGAATGATGATGATTTATCCACCCAGGCTGCACACACAGGTGTCTGGGGAGATTAATTATCCACTCAAGAGGGTCTCTGGTGTCTGAAAAGCACATCTGATTTCTCTGCTCTGTCTCATGACTACACAAACGGGTAGCAATCACAATTACTGAGCACAAGTGTTTGGATGTCAGTAGCATGCATTTGTCAGTTTTGACTCGAATAACATGATAATGAAACCTTATTACACATAAGTCTCAGGTTGAGAATCCAGACTAGTGTCTGGAAAAAAGTAAAAGGGAAATTTAAAGCATGTAAATCAAGAATCACAGAAAGGTTGAGGGGGCCCCGGAGCTCATCTAGTCTAACCTCCTTGCTCAAAGCAGGTTGCAGCAGGTTGCCCAGGAACATGTCCAGCTAAGTTTTTGATATCTTCAAGGACAGAGGTTCTGGGCAACATCTTCCACTGTTAAGTCACATTTACACTGCATGTGGTGGCCTCCCATGTTAGTTCAGGGAGGGGCTCAGTGCCAATATCAGTGTTAAAATACAGAGATCTTTTTGGGATTCAAATTTTAGTTTGACAATCACTCCACCAGTGCTTGATAATAACCACCTTACATGGGAATTCCTGATAAGTTATAATGATTATGATCTTTCTTGGATTTGGGAAAACTGCTCCACTTAATGAGATGACACTGTAAGGAAATCAGAGACAAGCTCTCTCACAAGTTGCTCTTACTTCCTTGTCCTAGTGAATGTTTCTAGTGCAGTTGAGTTTACCTGGTAATTATAAGATGTTCTTAAAAGACCAGTACCTCACTGTTTGTTCTAGCTACTTGTTCCTGTCTTTTAGGGAAGTTCACCTGCTAAATAGACCCTGAAACAGGTATTTCCTTCCCAAACTCCAGTTTTAATACTTCAAGAATTGATTTTGCCACTAACACTGCTTTTGCTGTAGAGGTTAGTAATGTGCACTTACATCATGATTCTTTTTTTTTCCTCTCTGAACCCTGCCTGGCCTCAAGTTTTGTGTGAACTGACGCTTATATCTATAATGAGCCCTGCTGAAATCATGATGGGGTATGTAAGGATTAGAGATGAGCATTTTAATATTTTATTTATAGAATGCTATGGGATGAATGTTGGTGAATTCTAATTTTCATCAATGTATATTAAGGAATGGATGAATCTTCTGTTCTTTGAAATTTTTCAGCCAGAGCTAACAAAAAAGACAACTTTGGAGATGAGTCTAACAATATTAAAAAGGAGAATTTAAGATTTCTTTCCTCTTCAATAAGTCCATACTTTAGCTAGAATAATTAACATGAGAAAGAACAACTTCTTGTTGCAGTGAGGAATAGTTGCTCTCTAATTCTCAAATCTGTGCTGTTTTTCACAGACTCTTTTGCAGAATAAACTGCTATGAAAAAGCTATGCTATACAATAGAGGATATATATATGCATCTATGACATATTTTTTCTTTTATTTTCCTAGTTTAAATGGGAGCAATCAAAATAGTCCCAAAGGTCACTCTTCTTTAGGATGAATTTATAAATTAAGAAATTTTGTAAAGAATTCTGAGTAGTGTCTGTTTATTAGGAACTTTTCCTGTGTGTGGATTTGAGTTTCCATTTTCTTCCATTATTTCTTCCCCTCCTTTTTTTTTTTTTTTTTTTTTCTTTTTTGCTACTACTTTAGGGAAAGTATTATTTCAAAATTCAATATTCCTTTTCTCTTCCCAACATGAAGTGA
>NW_020455575.1:0-72024 GCF_003342845.1 Nothoprocta perdicaria
AAAGAAAACAGAAGACCAAAGAAAACAGAAAACCAAAGAAAACAGAAGGAAAAAAAAAATGAGCCCAGTAAGACCCAAAAGGAGACCAAAAGACGAAAAAAACTAAATAGATGGGAGAGGGAAAAAAAAGAGCAAAAAGACAAAAAACAAAGAGGGAAAAAATAATTGAGAAACTTCAAAAAAGAGAAAGAAACCCCAAGAGAAGAGATACCAAAGAGAGAGAGAGAAAAAAAAAAAAAACAAAAAACGAAGAGAGACCATAGCAGAAAAGGCAAAAAGGGGAGGAGGGGAGGGGAGAAGGGGAACTCTTATTATAAGTCCATTGAGCGTCTGCTCTGCGCCAGTCCCAGGGTTGCCCTGCAGGACACTGGTGCAAGGAGCTCGCAACACAGCCGCACCATTTGCTTCGCTGTAGCTGCTGGTTGGGCAGTGCAGTATTGGGCTCCGGCCTCCCGGAAGGATCCAGCCACTCCGGTGACTGTGGGCAGCTCCATCACCTGCAGGTCGGGCATTACGATCCGTGGGCTGCAGGTGCCCTCATTTCCCCCTGCATGGCCGTGAGGGGCTTGGGCATCCTGCAGCGCAGGGTGCAGAACAGGGCACTTGCCTGTGAGAGAATTGCTTGAGAAGAGGAAGGACTTGGAGAAGGATGGAGCCTGAGAGAAGTTCTGGTGCTGCAGAGGCCTGCTTGAGGTAAGAGACAGTCACCAACTCCAGGATGGTTGGTATCTATGGAATCCACTTCTCCCTAGGCAACACAAGCTGCTCTCCTAGCCCATACTAATAAGAGTGAATGGAGGGTGGCATGGAGTGAAGACACCATGGCCAAGCTCTATTGTGTTCCCTGCAGAGGTGGCAGCCTGATGGTGGCAGCCCACATATCCAATAGGCCAAGGATGGTGGCAGATCAGTTCCTTCTGCTAAACTTTGCTCAGGCTTCTTCTCCTTCTGATCCCATTGTAATACCAACACACAAATACTCCTCACTGAGCATGCTCTCTAGATCAATAACGAAAGTAAATATGACTAGAGTTAGTTAAGTTCCACCTGGATGTAAAAGAAAATGTATAAAAGGCAAACTAAATGGAAGTAAGAACTAGGAAGGAGGAAGAAGGAAGAGGAGAGAGGGAGGACTCCTATCGTAACTTCGGGATCAGGTGGCAGGCTGAACCCTTCCCCTCTGCCTCGGGACAGGACACCGCCCATGGAGACTCCTCAAGACTGAGAGCCCTCTCCCATCTTCTGGGTGAGTGATGATTGTGTGTTTGTACATTAGGCACTAGCTAAGAACCTCACACTGTAGCAAATCTCCTACACTGACGTCCAAACCCTGTTTTCTAAATGTTGCATGTGCAGCTAATAGTCACACTAGCAGGGAACTCAACTCGCTCCTAGGAAGACAATCGGACCTACAGTCAACAAACTATGGGTGAGTGGACACTGCTAGAGTCAGGCCTATAGCTGGCATAGTATTTGTTATCCCTATTAAGAGATGAGACCAGCTGCCCCCAGTCCCTCTATCATTTGAGGATCGGCTGGAATGCAAGGGGATTCATCTCTTAACAAATTTGCTCCCTCCTTCCCCCATCAAACCACAACACTGGCCAGTGCGTCCTTGAGCCTTTCCTGGGACATTTAGAGCCAGACAGCACTTCTGCCTGGGCTGGGAACTCCGCAGACTCTCCTTCCATCCCGCTAAAACCTGGGCATCAAAGTATTACCAAGCTAAACCCCAGAACTCCTGTAATTCTAGAGCCTCATTTCACAACTACATGTGAACGCTTAGGTGGGAAAGGGGGCAGGTGCAAGAAAAATCTAAGCAAAAAGCATTTTTAGTACTTCGTTTTTTTCACCACTTGTATCATATTTCATTTCTGTCACCATTACATAAGGCAGCTTATTTTGAAAAACAGGAAAACAAAGGTATGAACCCCTTAGAATAGAGAACCTTTTTGTTCTGCTTAGTTCAGGCTATAGAAGTCATAGTATTTTCCTAGCTTGTTCTTTTTCTGTTTACAAGCTTGTCCCAGTACAAGTCATTTCCCTTTTAGCTTATTCTGCTTTCCCCTAAGACATAAGCTTAGGGTAAGCATGAGACAGAGGTTTTATACATTTATTTTTATTACGCAAATGGCTTGAAGGCTCAGGAAGTGTAAAACCTGCTGTGCATATGCTGTAGGTACACAGACTCTCACAATCATTGAAAACTTGTAACCCCTAACCAACATCACCAGAGGGGAAATAAAGGAAAGAATTAACATATTTCTTTTTTATATATATTTGAGGATCTTACTGAAGGTAGGATTAAAAAAAGTTTCAGCTTCAAATGTCTGCCTAATTAGCATGGTTACATCAAAATGCTTAGCTTGGAAAATACGAGAAATCAAGACATGCCGTTTTTGTACTTCATACAAATCAAATATTGATTAAAAAATCCCAGATGTAGGAAAGCGTAAAGTCAGAAAGGAATGTTGGTGTCAAAATCCAGTTGTGGAGATGAAGCTAGCTATTTCCTGGGGAGTTGTAGGGGGACCCACACAGAAATAAGGGTATTAATGTGTAGCACCAGCTGCTACACGAGGTGAATTTGGTCCGTGACCCAAGGCAGTATCAGCTTTACTGCCCCTCCTTGAAAGACGAGGCCATAGGACTCTTGCCACTGCCAGCCAGGGAAGCAGAGCAACTTGCCCAAGGTCGCAGGAGGAGCGAGGAAATGATCTGTGTCACAGTCCAGCAGCTTAGGCATCCTCCCTCAATGGACCTCATTAATAAAAACTGGTTGAACTTATTAATAGAAACTAATTTGGTCCAGACTGGAATTCAAGTACGAGAAGACTATAACATGCAGCTGTTGCACACGGTTCTCTGTGGCATTTCTAACCCTCAACTAGAGTGCGTGTGATTCTGTGACGCCCATGGCTAGTGGTAGGTCGCACATGGGCATGGTAGCAAGAGACTAATTAAATACCTAGGTTAATAAACATTCAAATACAAGGCAGGTTTCTGGGCATAGTGTTTGGACCATGCAGTAGAGGTGCCAGGGTTTTGACTTCTCCTGTGGGCACTTTCAGAGGTTCGCTCGCATTTCTGGAAATGAATGAGCAGGTACGGTCTTAAATAAGACAGAGTCTAAAGCATGGAAGCCCATTCACATACCACTGAAAGCCATGTACCAGCGTGTGCACACACTGCTAGCCAGGGAACGTCAGGCACATTTAGCACACAGCTTATTTGGATCCAAGTGTGGTTTTGTGGAGTTGAATTTTGCGAGGAACAAGAAGATTCATAAAACAAGAGGCAAGTTGCAGCAATGTTGATACTATGCTGTTAGTTAAAATGAAGATATCCTTTTTAAAATAGACACTTTTTGAGAAACATTACACCAGTATCACTGCATCATGAAATAACAGAGCTATAATCAACATTGACATACTCACAGGACTCAGCTTCTGGGTTTTGAGTCTTCTATATACAGACCTTCTCTTCAGAAATCCTTTCCCTTTGGTTTGAGGCTCTTGCCCTTCCCAGACATTTGTTTTTTCACCCCATTAATGACCTACAAAACACACTTTTCCAATCCACCAACTGCACTAACAATACCGCCTGTTCCCTCTTTATTTCCTATGCTTCCTTTTCTGTCACCTCATCAATTTTCTGTTCAGCCTACATCCCTTCTCCGGCAATTAATAGGCAAATTAATACAGCAATAAATCTTGGCCCTGCACTAGTTTGAAGTGCCGTGTTTTCCCCTCCAGATTTCCTTTGCCTCACTGTATTAGCTGATGACAGCCCTTACCACATTTACTACTTTTGTCAATCAGTATCTTATGACCATTCATCTGAGAGAGCATGAGCTACCAAAGCAAATGGATATTTGCAGGTGAAAAACGTGCTTCATTTCTGCAGTAGATGCTGACGGCAAATAGCCATTTATTAGAACTGAAATTCCAGAAACTTTTTATTAGAGATGGGGAAAAAAAATGTTATGGTCCAACCTGACATAATTCTTTTCCTGCCCTTCTCCCTACCACTAAAGCAAAACCCTAAAGTGACCAAGAGGATGGTGGTCATGGCCCTTGCACAGTTCCCATTACGATTTGTGTCTAAACTTCAGACAGCAAGTTTGGCCCCAGACTTTTTGCAAAGTCAAATTGTTTTTGCTTTAAAAGACAACTCAGAAAACTGCAAAACTAAACAAAGCAAAACCAGGTGATCAAGTACAGCAGGAAGATGCACAGGACTAAAGCGACAGGGCTACAAAAGACACCTAAGAATACAGTCAGGTTGCTTCTCTACAACCATTAAACAAACACTTGTGTTTCCAAAATTCACTACTTTGGATCACAAACTGATTTCCGTCACAACAGCTCAGATAAAATGCAGTCTGAAGTTGACCACTGCTAGTTACTAATTGCAGTGTAAAGCACCCAAAACTTTCCAAAACAATAGAAAGCAGAAGAGAGGTTGCTAAAAATAATCATTTCGTAATTCCCAAGGACCCATAATTCAGCTTCTTCAGTAGCACCCGCAAGCTACCAATCTATAACCATTGACACATCTAACACCTTGAATCATTCCCACACATTACGAATCATACATTTGACATTATGAGGAAATACAGTTTATTCATTTGCAACCTGATTTAACACAACTAAATTTATTCCCAAACCTATGGGAGGGGGAAAAAAAACACCCCCCAAAATACAGCACACTTGCTAATACCCCTTTCGCACTGCTGTAAATTCAAATCTTTTTGCCTCTCCATATCCATGGTCCTAGCAGCTTACCTGTCCTTGCTGTGGCTCACAAGCCACACACAAATAGGGAGAAACATACACACAAAGCCACAAATAAATAGTGAAAGCCACACACAAATAGTGAAAAACAGAAAATTTGCCCAGATTTTCTTTAAGAAGTCACAACATAAGGCCTGGGCCTTAAGCACTTGCTCAGTTGCATGAGCAAGGAAGCAATTCACATTAATTCTGCTATTTCTACTATTCTTAAGCAAGCTTATCACTCTGTAGCACTGGTGCCTTGCCCCCAAAAAGGTTCCTGCACATCAATTCAGTCCCAAGGTTAATAACACTGCAGTGAAGCAACAAGCTATCGTCTCCACCAGGTCACTTTTTGTCTTCAGTAAAAGTAGGGAAGATGCAGAGATGCTGCTTGCTTACTCCAATGAAATATGTTCTTCTTCCATCACTACCAAGTTATTTCTTTACAATTTTTTTACACTATGACACCATCACCCTCTGTTTGGAATGCTCCACCTATTCAAAGTAGGAAAGGATTAAATTCTTCTCTGAGTAAATCTATATTCAAGGTACAGGCATGACAGAAATAACCTTAACTGCTGTCATACCAATTGCCTCATCTTGAAGCAACAGGTCCTGGGAGTCATTACTAGAAGGACCACATTTTGCCCTGCATGAGAAGAGGGCTTTGTTTCTTCTTGAAAATCCACAATTTGGTTACAACTTTTCCTCTTAAGCCTGTTAAATTGTGATAACAATTAGGTTGATTTCCTTCCCCGCTGCAAGTGCCATACAAAAACCCATCAATCAAGGTGTATCTAATTATGAAACTAAGTTAGAAGGTGTTTGAACAAGATGGCTGGGATTCTCAAGAGACTGGAGAATTGAATTGGTACCTCAGACATATCAAATTAGTTAATGATTTGGGGACCTTTATTCTGCAAGAGCATGTAAATTAAAGAAGAATAATGAAATTCATTAAAGCTTGGTAGCATGGAGAAAGGAGGACATTCAGGCCTCACTGCAGGCAATTTTTAGAACCCACTTTATCTGTAGAGAGTGGGGGGAAAAACATGGGTGATGGGAGCACTTTTTGCTAGAATTCACATATAGAGATGACCATAGTTTACATTAAATACCAAACTATTGAGTAGAACCATTTCCATTGCTTGCAACCTACCATGACTCGGGCTTGCTATAGACTGCTGGACGTCAGCACAGATGTAGCCCTTGCACATGCAGCATCCAGGTGGTTTTTCCTTGCATTTCTCAGCAGCAAGCAGGAGCTTTTTGGAGAAGGGAGCAATGCTGCTGGAAGATGGCCCACTGCTGGGACCAAAGAGGCACTGCCAGGCTGCAGGAGCAGTGGAGACGCTTGCACTTACAACAGCTGTGAGAGGCTGCACCTGAGGAGCGGTTTATTTGCAGCAGATGGCTGGAACGAGCACTTCGTGCTAATCTCCCATTCACTACCTCTACATAAGGCATTGCTTAATGGTCTGAGCTTACTGTTGCGTGTTCATTTTACAGCAGTGGATGCTTGGAGTGTGAAGAGCCCACCCTGAGCCAAGGCTACAGACCACAGGCTTTGCATTAAGGCATGACTAGCTTCACCCAGCACATCCGAACAGGGTTGCAGATGCCTCTCTGCATCCAGCTTCGAATGAGAAGCAGTCTGGCTTTACCCTCTGCGGTGCATCCATTTAAAACACGCCAAATTCTCTTCCAGTTTCTGCTCAAGTTTGGGAAATTGCAGTGCTTTTGTGAACTGCCTGCCCGGCACCCATACTATTACAGATCTACACAAAAAAAAAAAACCCCACACTGCAAGTTTTCCTTTTTTTGGACATTGTATTTGCAGCTACCTTTGTTATCAAAAAGAAGTAGGAAATACAGCACCTAATCTTTAGTAATTCTTCAGAAGTAGGAGGCCAGCAGGTATTTAAATGTACGCTGGACTCCACACCTGGACACTACAGATTCCCTGAGAGCGTGGCAGGGTTTACTGGCTCAATTTACAGACAATTACAAAACTGGAGAATTTGAGATAATTGTGTCAAATACCATCAGATACTATCCCAAGTGTTTTTCTGCAGGGCTTCGTTTTAGTGAATTGGTTCAAAGAAGGGAAACATCAGGTGCCAAATACTGTTTCTCAAATCCTCATCAAAAATTTGAGAGGTGAATGATCAAGTCTCTAAACAGGGACAGTAGCAGATGGTATTAAAGTGTCCATCAGATGGACATGGTGTCCATCGACTCAAAGGTCTTGTTATAGCAATTCAGAATTACTTTAAATAAGTAAAAAAGCACAAGCTGTTCTACATCATAGTGATTTATAAGATATCTAAAAACCTCTCAGTCTAAACCTGATCCAGGCTTGCTTGAAGACTAGTTAAGCTTTGGAGAGCTTGAAGACTAGTTCAGCATAGTCTGATTTTACCTCCCCTTTAAATCTCTGCTATCTTTTTATTCCCATCCACAGGGAACTTTTGGTGATCATCCAGAGCAGTCAGATGCATTTACTACACACGGGCATTGGGGGTTCCCAGCTGGCAAGTGCAGGTGCATTTCCAAATCATTTCTCCAAAAATTCAAAAGTTTTTTTGTCCCTCCGGAAACTTAATAATTAGGAATGGATCTTACCCTGAAATTTCTTACATAAGGATCTGGAACCTTAGAAGGGCTAATGCACTTGACTAAATGCTTGCCATAAAAGCTGCTTAGAAAACAACAAATTAGAGAATCAGCATAAAATAACCACAAGAGTCCATTAAGGAAGGAAAAAAAAGAAAAACACAAGAGAAAATTCCTGCAGCCAACAAAATTAACTTGTGATTGATGAAGTGTTCATTGCAAGGGGCTTGAACAGTTTTCGCAAATGCAGGTAGTTTTTGCTTCACAGCAGCTTCAGTTTTAAACATATTTAAGAAAAGAGCAGATGTTTAAGAAAATTATTACACGAGCCTGGTTTTGGAAACATACTCACTAAACGACTGCTGAGCAAACAAGTTGTTAATCTGAGGTACTCTCAAACTAGGTTTCAGCCCTTAAACACACTCCACTCGCACATCCCGCCTTTCCCTGTGGTGTGTAGGTTTATGAGAACACATTTGATTCCCTGTGCATACACAGACTGTGGCTTCACCTCGGAGCACCTGATGTTGAGGCTGGCCCACCAGTTCTTTGGTGTTGCAGTGGAGATGCGTGCACAGCTCCAAAGCGAAGCTTGCAGGCAGTTGCTTAAGCCTCTTTCAGCACAAATGTGCCCCAGAAAGGTATCCTCAAAAAAGACAGATCAATGGAGATACAGTATCCTATAGTGAATCATCTGGAGTCAGTGCAAGTCATTCCTTTTTTGTTCAGTAGGAAAATAGAAAACAGAAAGAAAACAAAAATTTTGGAAAAAAAAGAAAAAAGACTTTTTAATCTCCTCACTCTTTGATCCCTCTGTGTTCCTTTCTAGAGGCCAATCACTCACAAGCAGATGAAAAATTGGATTACTTTATAGCCAAATGCTTGATGACACAATCTCAAGGGATAAATATTCACCTAAGGTAAGCTCCAGTTCTCTCCAGAAGCTCCACCTTGGTCCAGCAGAGAGTAGCAAAGACGATTAAGGGAGTGGAGCATCTATTGTATGAGGAGAGACTGTGAGTTGGGCCTGTTTTTCCTGCAGAAGAGAAGGCTGAGAGGGGATCTGATTAGTGTGTGTGAATATCTGAAGGGTGAATGTAGGGAGGAAGGGGCCAAGCTCTTCGCAGTCGTGGCTAGTGATAGGACAAGGGTTATGGGTACAAGTTGAAACACAGTTCCATCTGCTTGTGAGGAAGAACTTCTTCCCTGTGAGGGTGCCAGAGCCCTGGCACAGGCTGCCCAGGGAGGCTGTGGAGTCTCCTTCTCTGGAGGTCTTCAAAAGCCGCCTGGATGCCGCCCTGTGCCATGTGCTCTGGGCGTCCCTGCTTGAGCAAGGCCTGGGACTAGATGATCTCTGAAGGTCCCTTCCAACTTTAATGATTCTGTAAGGTATCTTTATATCTGGTCTCTTCAGCCTGAAGGGTATCCTACTCCTATTATCATGCATTTTGGAGATGACTCACTTTTGAGACTTCATAGGGGAGGAAAGGAGTTTGTGGATAGAAATTTAAAGTTTTGTTCTTTCACATTTTAAACTCTTCCTTAAAATGCATTCTAATAATTTGTTTTAATATTGATGGATTAATTACATTCCTGTGACTCCACTGATTAATAAAAATTGCTGGGGTCAAAGCAATCGCTGGTCTAGCTGTAACCATGGAAAAGTACTAAATATTCCTTAGCATTTAAAACACCTCAGTAAAGATGCATCTTTATAGCAAGGATACTCTGTTTTGCATTCACTCATCTGTATGACAAGGGAAAATGAATGGCACAAATTTTACTAGTGTGATTTTTTAGATGAGCCTTTCTGCTTTGGTGCAGGCGTCATGGGACCTCAGGATTGCTTTCTCCCTCCTGCTTCAATCTTCTAATCAAAGAAAATAACTTTCTGCTTTAGTTCATCATGATAGCACTTCCATGAAGTTATGAGAGATAAATAACCCACACATCTTCTCCCACTTTAGTAAAAAAAAAAAATTTACTTGATCAATAGACCTAAAATTGGTAAAGCCTGTAAAAATACTTCAAGAACCGACATGAGTCCTTTGGGGTTTTTTTTTAACCAAATGTCTGATGGGGTGGAATGAGATGGGAGACTACGGCTTCAAGACAAAAAAAAAGCTCACATTGTTCTCCTGTGTAAATACAGACTTGAGAAGTTCACAATATACTTCATTTTCTTGGAGACTTACCACTCATAGGGTCTCGATTGTGTTTTTTTCCCCTACTCGGTGCAGACTCCTGCAAGAGCAGCAGAAAGTTTTATGCCAAGGCATTTGACAGATCTGAAGGATTTCTTGCTTCCTGTGCTGTTTATAAACATTATTGTAGCACAACTTGTTTTGCCAAGGGCAAACACTACCTCTGGAAAGAATTCAGCTTTCGCAAGGAGAAAAAGGAGTATTTTCGGAGCTATCTGCAGCCTTCCCATTATCCGAAGGCGCATTACGCCTATCTCCAAGGTTACACTCTCTCCAAGGCACATTACAGCCTCTGTGCAAGGTTTCCATTTTCCTGACAGGAACAATTACAAGTGCCACGCAAGAATAATTTCACACCAAGAACTGAAACAGGAGTCGGGAGTCTCCCAGGTAGCAGTTACCCCTGTTTATGCTAATGCTACAACTGCAAAACAACAAATACTGCACGGCAAACACACCGGTATTTATATTTGTCATAAAAGCTAATTATATGTGTCTTGAGCAGCGAGATAGGTGGTGCTTGATCTGAACGCTTCAGAGTCTTAGAATGAACTATATTGTCTGTCCTGATGCTAGGCTTTTCCGCCCTGTATCTGTCCCGATAACACAGGTGAGGGTCACCACGCGTCCTGCTAACACCAGCCACACATCACACTAGCCCTTACAAAGAAAAAAGGGAAAAGCTGGGCTTGATCCTCCAAAAGTAGAGCACTCCGTGCAAGCCCCTTACACAGCAAGACTTTACATGTGACTGCAATGATATGAAGCATTATAGGGAAGCAATATCATATATACAACGCTCGCCCGAGTGCCGCGTCTGTCTCTTACAGCAAGACTCCAAAAGAGAAGAACTTTTAAAAGATGCTTTGAAATACAGCACTATGAATAAAACATGCCCTTCCCAACTCTCACTTTGTTTTGACCAGAGGATACGCTACTGCCATAGATTCATTTTTAATTTTGCTCTGGACAGCTCCGGGATATTTTGGCAGTCTTTTTCCCCACTGGTTTTTCCCTCAGCTTCTGTGTCTGCAGAGTGAGGAATAACCTAGCAGAACACTACTTTATTAAAGTACAGTACTAGAGCAAGGAAGATATATAAGCGAGTGCAAACATAACTTATCTGAGCTGGCCTCCACCTACACTAGAGGTTGCTGACACTTGGAAGGGGGTTGGAAAAAGATGCTTTTGGAGCTGACCAAGGTCTTGCTGCATGTGACCCCAGGGCAAGGCTAATGGAAGAGCCTCTCACACCAGCTGTGTGTTTCCCTGCACTTTACTGGGTTTTCTGTTACATCCAGGTGGATTTGTGTTTTCTTTAAGGTTAACCTCTTCGTGTTCCGCACCAACTACTCCATGCAACACAGTTTCAGCAGAAAAACACCCCTACAGCAAAACGTAAGAGCTAGAAGACTGTGTTTAAAGCCCACCTGGCTCAGAAGGGGACCTCCTAACGGCATTACCCACTGGTCTCCGCAGCTGATGGCTACTGCCAGCTAGGCTAGTGCATGCAAATTCCTCCAAATACACCAAAATAAGCTTTCTAAACTGGATTCTTGTCATCTGTGTGACTGAGTTGAACCAAGCCCTCAAAAGCATTTGCTTACAATTACATAGGTCTTCATGCACCTGAGAAGAGAACTGTGAAGTTTTAAGTACAGTCAAGCATGAACTGTGGCAAAGTGTCAGAGGAACCACTGGAGTGCAAGTGCTCATGATTTTTCAAATCTTTCTATATAGAATAAAAATAATGCTGGAAATACGTCTCCTACCCTGGCCTCCCTTCTGGCTGCAATAGGGGCAGTATCCCTTGGCCAAGAAGCAAGGAAGAGCAACTGCCCTGCTTTTCAGACAGGTGTAGGAGTGAACCCATCAATGTGTTGGTTTCTTTCCCTTTTTGTCACTCATAGCTGCCCCCAGCCATTAAATCCCCACAGCAGTCAAGTTTCCTCCTAATCCTGTGTCAGGCCCAGCAGCTCTTTCCATACCTACGAGGCCGCAAAGTCATCTACCTCTTCACACATCAACCCGACACCAAACCACACAGGAACCAGCACCACCAAAGACCATATTTATGGTCTGTACAGGTTTCCAACAGACACTTAGGATGCCCTGTAACATGGTGCCATACAGCAAAAGACAAATCAAGTGTTTCCTGCTGTTCTTGCAAGGAAAGAAGACAACCCTGTCTGCCATGAGGACGTGTCGGGAGCGTGTTGATCTGCAGCAAGCCCTGATCCCTGCTCCGCATGGCTCTGCCTTGCCACACAGCAGCACAACACAATTACACCACAGAGCACTTAGGGATGAGCAGCCTGCTTCCCTCAGATAAGCATGTACATAATCACAATGCAAAAAAAAAAAAATAAATAAATAAATAAATAAAAGGAAAGTCAAAAAACCAGTGCAATTAAGAGCCAAGATTAAGAGCTGGAACTTCATTTTAAATGTTGCACTTTGTCTATAGTTCAGTCTTGGTCAGAATCAGGAGGCGTGAGACACACTATTTCCCTACAGCAAACGCCACAATAGGGAAAAAGAGGCAAGAGTAATGCATAAACCCCACCTTGTGTAATCTGTATTTGGATTACAAAAGGGTTTCAGCCTGCCAAGACCCAGATGTTGGGCACAATATGTAATAAAAGCAGAACAAGCTAAGATGCAAAGCTTAAATAGTTCTTGCACAGCCTACATTTCTTCACATACCAGAGTTTTGTGCTGTGATTTCAGGTAGGACCATGCGGGGCTTGGGACAGACGTAACTTACTGCATTAGGAACGTGGAGCAGGAGAGCAGAAGACCTCCAGAGAACACTGCAAATCAGTCATGAGAACAGCTGTGAGTAATTCCTGTGGGGAAACTCCTGACTACAGCAATACAGTAACACTTAGCGCTATTTTATGCTTGGCAGGGTCTTCTAGTAACACCTGCATAGTTCAGAGGCACACAAGGGGCTGTGCACAGAGGCTACGTGATAGACAGGAAGGATTAAGGTAGGAAATTTTCAGGTATTTCTCACCTTCTATGCCTCTGTTCTTACCTACGGATCTGTTCTGTGCAAAATCAAGAATTAGTAGCAGTTAGTACATGCCAGCAGCACCTGCTGCCTGCGTAGCACAGGTATTTGTAATAACAGGTAGCTCTGGAGCAGGAGGAGCATCTGCTCTTCGACGCCATCAGCACAAGTGCTCCGCCAGGCTCAGATGCTATTTCAAGTGCAAGTGATTTTTTTAACCTCTAGAGACTTGCGGGCCCTGCTCTGTGTGAGCACTGCACATCTGCCAGCACTCAGGAGGAGGAGGTTCAAAGGCAGGATGCTCTAGGAGTCATGTTTTAAATATTGGTGCTGGGGGAAAAAAAAAAAGTCAACAATGGAAAGCACATGGGCTGGTTTCCAGAACAAAATCCTCTAAAAAGAGATTAAAGCATGAGAGGGAGGGGTTTTTACACCAGTTAGTCTGTACAAATACATACTTGCATTACCATCTTGTAGTTTCTTAAAGACCTTAGAGGACCTTTTTTTCTAGCCATGTAATCTTCCACTCGACAACTTTTCTTGTCTAGAAGACAAGTTAACAAGTTTCTGTTTTCCTTCCACCTCTCTCAGCTCAGAGGCATCTTCCCTAACAGGAATCACACTGTAGTGGGGAAAAATGATTTTTCCCTAGATCCGAAACAGCTCCTTTGCCATTAAGGGCACAGACATGATAGACTTCTCAATCACATTAGGTCTCCCAGAAGTGTTACCACATGCCTATAAACTCCAGTCAAATTTCTGGCTGACAGTCTTGAGAAGAGCAAGTCAAGTGTGTCAAACGACTTTGCTTTCCTTCTGGACGGAGTTCTTTTTAAAGAAAAAAAGACACTGCTACAGAAATTCCCCAAACCAAATTATAGGAAATATTATTTTTACCATCTGTATAGTTATTCCTTACAACCTCAAATCTAGTGACTTATTACTAAAATTTAAGGATACAGCAACATTTACCATTTTAAGACACTCTGAAGGAATTCTTGTTCCATCTTACAGGGATCCCATGGATCTGCTGGGCAACTACCATGATTCAGGCTGCGTTTTGCAAGGTCAGGCTATTTGGATTTTCAAGTGTGACTTTCCTAACACATCCTCTCATTCCCCATGCTGAGACCCACATGGGAGCTTCTCCAGGGCTCTGCAGGGCTTCCCACAGCACCCTGAGCTTCATTAAAGAGGCATTAATAATGTCCTTGAAGCACAGCAAGAGACACGTAGCACTGCACCCAGTTGCTTTTGCTGACATTTTTCTTATGGATTTCAAAAATAAACCCCAGGTAGACCTCGAGTCAGTAATATGCCCCCTGAGGAAAGCTCTGCAGCCCAGGCTACACGTTACTGTTAATTACCTGCCTTGCTGAACTGCAGCCAGGCTCTCAGGTAACAGGAGCTGTCACAGCACCACTCAGCCCACATATGGAAGAGCTGACTGCTGGTTTACAGCTGTGAGGCACACACAAACACACACATATATATATATATTTACACACACATAAACAACTAGGCAAGAAGGTTGGTTTAACAGAGCCCAGGTTGTCTGTAAGGGCCCCTGCTTGGGCAAACACTCCATGAAACACCCAGCCAACCTGACTAGCTTTTCTAAGCTGCTGAGCCCACTGCAACTTCTCTGAAGACATCATCACACCACACCCTACAGCCCTTCAGAAAAAACATCAGAGCACCAGCACCCTTACCCACCTCTTGCACCTTCCCAGCAGGTCCCTGCACGAGGATGGGCCATATTCCTGGCTCCTGGGCAGCTTTGCCTTGGGAGCAAGGGCTCCTGAGCCTCAGCCAGAGAGGCCAGCCCTGCTCGGAGTCTCTTCTTAACAGCTCCTGTGTCTCGCAGGTGCCTGAAGAGACATTTCCAACACCTGGGCACCATGGCAGGTCCTCCTCAGCACCTTCCCACTGTTCTCTACAGCTTCAGCTGGGGCCACAGCTTTTGGGTTGATAGAGGCACGTGGAGACCTCAAAGGGAAGTCACAGCCCCAGACAGCCAGGTTCCAATCTGTCCTGTAGGGCTGCAGACAAACTGCATCATCAGCACCGTGCTATCACCTGTATCACCTGAAGCCTACGCTATGACAGCTCCACAACATCAGTGAAAGACCCTGCATTGTGCAGGCAGGATTAAGTCTATGCTGCTCGAGTACTCATTGACGATGAAGCCAATTGTATTAATTGCAAGGCGCTGCAATTAGGAGGCTCCGCGTCAGCGGCTGTCCAAAACGCAGCTCTCGCTGCCCTGTGCCCTGACACACGGCGGCTCATAGCGCTCCTCAGCGTGGGGACTTAATTGCTCCACAAAAATGACAGCAGGACAAGGGCCACAAACTTCAGTGCATCCCACAGGAAATAAATAAATAAACAAACAAATAAATAAATAAAACGAGGGCAAGAGCAAAAACACGGGGCCAGCTAATTATTCCCCCATTCACACCTAGAAAGCAGAAGATGAGGGGGCAGATGAGAAGGATGGCACGTGCTCGGTCAGGATTTGAGCACATGGGTGTTTTGCCTGCCTCTGTATTGGCCGAGGTGATGGTGTTTTCAGGCCCGTGCATCAGGTAGGATCAATCACTAATTTATAAGATGTGTTGTGTAACCTGGTTCTCTTGTTCCTAATTACCTGTTACCCAAATCATTCCACAATGCAAAATTCGTAAATATTACCCGCCATCTCTTCAGGGCTCTGCGGATGCTTTCAGCTATTAATCAAGCTGCCTCATTTGTTGATTTTTGTTGTCTTGCTCAGCTCTGACTACTAATTGTTTGCTTGGCATCAGGACACAAGCATCAGACATCAACAAATGACACTGATGCCAGCGCAGCTGAACGCCGTAGCCTCTGCTTCTTGATGGGAGAGAAAGCCGCTGCTGAAAACATTTTGAAGCCTAACAAGGCACAATTAACTGCGGCGATGGCAATCAAAGTGAGAGGCAGAGCAGCCCTGTGGCATGCCATGGGTCTGCCCACCAGCTGGGCAGGGACTGCCTGTGAGGGTTCCCAAATGTCTCTCATGACTACATGTCCCACATGGGATGTCATCCCATCCCAGGGAGCAGGGGAAGATCCATGGCTATGTGTGGTCTTGCTGGGCAAGAACTTGGTTGCAGTTGGCTCAAGGAGATGCTCGTTCTCCTGGTGGTGGCTCCACAATGCATCATAAGGTGGTGCACGTTGCTCTCCCTGCCTCTTGGGCTTGGGGTTGTAGGAATGACCAAAATGAAATCCAGGCCTGCCTGCTTTCCCTGCCAGTGGCCACAGGTAGATGTTGAGGGTGGATCAAAACAGCAGGGTGAGCAGGAGCCCTTGCCCAGCCTCCAGCAGCCTGTGGTTCCAGCACCCCCCACACAACCCTAGGGTCCCCTTACTCTGCCCTTGCTGGCTTTGCCTGCAGTTAATTTATCTAGCTAAGTTTTTAGCCAATTTAATTATTTTTTATCTTGAAAATCTCCTATCAAGATGTACATTTTAAATAAGTCTTACAAGGAAAATAAAAGAGGGTCTGTGGTTTGGTTTATGTCTTGGGTCAGCAATATTCCAGCTAATACCGTATAGTTCTTGTATCAGGACAGAGAGAGAGAGAGAGAGAGAATGAGTAATATTTCCATATTCGTTTTCTCCATTCCACTCACATTTATTTGTAAATAAATAATAATGAACAAATCTGCCCCTTTTCCCAAGCTCGGGAGGCCGTGCCCTGTCTATTTCTTTCTGTCTGAATAATTCACTATTAGCAGCAAATTCCATCCCTGGGCAGCCCCTTTCCAAATCCCTAGTCAACAACAGAACGCGGCACCAGCGCAGATGTGTGAGGGAGTCTATGGATGGTCTTCCTCCACGCAGGCAGCCAGTCAAATAAACGCATCCTTCATTTCTTCCCTTTGTAGCCCACTTATAATAAACCCTGACAGGGCTTTTTGCTCTTATTAGTCTCAACACTTCATTTCTTTAAGAGACTTTGACAAGGGATCTCTGTCGGAAGCCCTTTCCGAGTCCGGGTGGGTGAGTAAGGATGCGGTGGCACCCGATCAGCTCAACCAGCAGCGCGGCTGGCGAAGCGGCCGGTCTTCAGCGATGGCCAACGTGGGTGCTGAGGAAGCGAGCGGGACGGACACACAGCGATACCTGCCCAGATGTCCCAGCTCCGGCCTCGGGAGCTTCCTTGGTTGGTGTATGGAGCTGGGATCGCTCCATCGATCCTTGGCTCGCACACGGATCATGTAGAAAGGCCATTTCATCTCTTTCCCGTTTTAAGACCTACCCATGAAGTCACCAACTCTTCTCTGTGTTACGGACAGAGGGGATCTTGACTGCTAGGAGCTGTCATGAGCTACCAGGCCACGACTGTCCTCACCAGCATCCACCTTTATTTCAGCATAGTGCAAAACACAGGGGAAAAAAAGTCCTTTAAAACAAATTGAAAAGCTTTCTCTTCTCCAAAAAGGAACACTTAGCATTAATGTGATATCTATTAAGCTGCTCCTAACAGAGAGTATTCACAGTAAGTCAAGATCTCTATTCAGAAATCATAGTTTAAAGAACTTTAAAATCCATTGCAGTGAATGATCCAAAACACTCCTCTTTCTTCCCAAAACACCTTAATAATATTATTTCTCTACTGGATAACATCTGTACCTTGCCCCATATACTTCTCTTTCTACTAAGACATTAAAAATATCTTGCAAATTGGCATGAAATAGTGAATTGCTGATTTTTCATTTCACTTCGCCTGAGCCAAGCTTTGAAAGCAATAGCTGGAGCGTGTTTGCATGAATAACAGGAAGGTCATGGAAATAACGGAGGCATCTTGAGAACCAATTAAACCTGCTGTAATTTTATCACGCTGAAAGGAGGCATTGTTAGGCACGTTTTTTGCAAGTTTATAATACCTGAGAAATGATATTGAAACGGCTTCATACCACCTGCTGGGGAACAGCAACTGCAAAGGAGACTGCTGGAACGCGGGTCCCGGCCGCCTTTCGAAACGGTTTGATACGTTACAAAGAAATGCATTTATTTTTTTCTTACTGGAAAAACGTAACAATGTCGGTGACTTCAAATGAAATGTGACCTACTGTTTTTATGGGACTGAAAAAAGCTGCAAGAAAAAGAACAGGAAAGGCGGCCAGAAGTCTGGTGGCTGCAGCCTTCCACCTGCTGCGCTCTTCCCTCACGAGCTTGATGTTTGCTCGGGTTATTTGGGGCTCCTTTACTCAGATTTTCCTGCAGAAGTGAGAGGAGGGTCTTGGAGACACCCCAGAAAGCACAAGTGTCGCTGCAGCTGTGACCAAGGATGTGAGGCCAGATCCCTTGGGATTCTCCCAAGCTGAGGATGCTCTGTCCTGCAGATCCATGGCACCAAGAGCATCCCACAGCAGAGCAGAGCCTTTTCCACCCCAAATAAAACTGCACCTTCAGTTGCTGTGAAAGCAGTGGATACAACATGAGCAACAACTAAGTGCTGGAGCTCTGCAGGAGACTTTACAGATCCCCTGAAATATTAAATAGATAAACCCTCAGCTGCTCCCGATGTGGCAACAAGGTCCAAGCCACTTTGCTTCCCGGCAGGACGGGTCCGGTGACACTAAATTCCGTGCGGCAGCATCCCAGCTGTCACCAGGACGTCTCCTCCCCACGCTGCCCCGGCAGAGCTGGCTCCAGCTCCCCTACACAGTAGTGCAAAAATAGGCCCCTTTCCACCCGTTCCTGGAATTAACACAGTCAGAAGCTTGCTGCTCGAGCATATATTTTTTTTAAGATTTGGTCTTATAAGTCCCTTCTAGAAAATAGTTTCTTGTTGCTTCTGGTTTTATTTGGTTAGGGAGGTTGCCATCTCTATAGGCACCAGACTATTGACACCATTATATGGGCTCCTTTGATCCAAAGGGTAACCAGAGTAAAAAGATGCAAAAATCGGCTTTCTACAGGTTTTCTGAGTCCCTGGCTTTGCAGCTGGTCACATTATGGTAACATTATGGTCTCACTGTAGGCAGCAGAGAAAATGAATAGTGCAATTACAATGAAAGAGAAGATCCGACATGCCGACGATAACTTTTCAAGTCTCTTTTCCATATGCCGGTCAGGCATATTCTGCACACTAGGGCAACCACAGCATGCCTCGTATTAAACACATGTCGAAACTGCTCGAGAAAAATGGCTTTGTCAGCCTGCAAAATTCGGTATAATTATCCAAATTATTAAAAAAAAAAAAAAAAAAAAAAAGGTAAATGGCTGCATTGGCCTTTCAAAAGTACAATTTAATTATTCTCTGCATGCGTCACACTTACGGCGAGCTTTTGGTCTGGATGAATAAGTCATTCCTCTTAATCACCCTAAGCGGCATTAGGAGATCTGCTTGCAACATCATAGGAAATACATGGTACGTAATACATAGATATTTCCTAAAAGATGGGTGTTTTTACCCATTTTTCTGGTACTTACATGCTATGGTGGCACCGTAAAGACGCCGCTGGGGTTGGAAGAGCACCAGCCCTCTGCACCTGGGTGTTTGGCAGGGCAGTGGCACCAATGCAGCTGCCACCACAAGGTGTTACTGCCTTCGGAGCGGACTGTTCTCTGCGGTGGAGCCACAAAACCATCATGACCAGAAACACATGGAAATATTAGGTCAAAAACATCTTTTTAACTCATTTTCACCACTCATTTATGAAGCACTTTGCCCTTCTCCATCCTCCAGGATTTTAAATTACTCAGTGAATGATCCCCAAAGAGCACCCGAAATATCCATCTTCCGGTCAGGTCAGACCCGCCACAACGTCATGAGCTGTTGTAAAGGAGAAGGCGCCGTTTGCAGCAAAATGCCAAGGCAAGAAGGCAGGAAAACACGGAGCATGGAGAGCCCGGTGTTTGCAGGGCGGATTGCTGAACTCGTTTCAGGTATCAAGCAGCTAAATTTGCAATGACAGCCCTGAGCTTCTCACCTCACACACTGGGGTGGCCAGAAATGGGCAATAGCCGGAGAGAGCTGCGTGTAAGGGCCATTTCTGTGTGATTATCAACATCTCAGAGAAATAGATTATTGCTATAGGCGCCTATATCGATGCTAAACTGATAGGAGAAGTGCGACACACTTCCCAAACCCGCTGCTTGGCACTTTCTGACGTAGCATCGGACAGGAGCGCTCCTTCATCTCCCAAACGGGGGGACCAGCAATGAAGGATGCCACACGCACACGAGCGCATCCTTCAGCCTGACAAATCTCCATTAGGAGCACTGCTATTAGCACCATTGATCACGGGAATAGTTCCTCCTCAGAAGGGCACCGGAGGCTTGACAAGGTGTCCTCAGGCTGACACATTTTGTCATGCTTCATATTAAACCGCAGCGGGACGTAATGATACCTTGCGTGTCGGGTCGTGTTTGTAGGGTACCTTGCTTAGCTCAAGGGATGCCCTTGAAAAATTGATTTATATATGTAAAAAAATCCTCAGGAGCTCCCGGGTCTGTCCTGCTGAGATAAGGCATCGTTGCTGAAAGGAGTCTAACCTATGCATTATATAGCACTGGGCAACACATGCATTGAACACACATATAGGGCTAATTCTGCCCTTCAGTGCAATTCCTGAGCTCAGTGCAGGAAAGGACGCTAATAATTTAGTGTATCAACAGATTGCTCAGAGGACCAGACTTTATAAATAGAGCAGGTGCTCGCAGGCACATCAGTTTCTGCTAAAAGGCAAGAGACATTTGCATTTGATTTATTGCAAGCCCTACATCTAAGGGCTCGGCAACTTCCCCGGGAAAGCCACGGTAATAAAATTCCCACCGCGCAGCAGTCCCCGTGCGCCGACACAGCACGGCCGAGGCCCCGGATCCAGCTCGCCTGCCGAAGGGCTCGGAAGAGCGTTTCCACCTGCTGATTTAGAGGGGACTGAGGCAGGGAATGAGAAAATAGGCACCTGATTTACTGGCCGGCAATGTTGAGGGTGAACTATGGAATATAACGAAAGCCAAGATGTATTTATCATGACTAGAAAGCCACCCTACGTAGCTGCAGCCCAGCAGATCTGCTCATCAACCCTATGTTGAAACATATTTTCTTTTGTAATTAAATGGGAAAGCATCGGGACAGGAGAAGAGCGCTGTCACTAGAGAGTGCATTTTGCGCTCTTAAGGACCTTGCTTGTAAATTTAGATTTTCTCCGCAAAACAGGAGAGATCAGAGCTATAAAAACGTAATTTACCACTCAGTAAAAATAAATTTTCACTCATTTATTCAGCATCGTATTTATTATGAATGTTTCAGCTCAGCAGGATAGTTAAAAATTAACATACTATAAGTCACCGCAGGGAAGTTTAGGAGGCAAGAGGTGACGGTGTCGCTTGCTGATAGATCTGCATTTGAACAGAATCAAGGAATGTAGCTGCAACGCGCCTCACAGCTACCAAAAATGGGAAAACTTGTGGAAATGCCGAATAGCTCCAACTCCTGCTGCTGACATCTACACTGTTGTTCTTCAGTGCACACAACAGAGCTTGGCCAAGAGCAATAAATAAACTGATGATAGGAACGAGTCCATCCTAAGGATATAACGATGTAAAACTCCGTATTTTTTTTCTTTTGCCTCTTTTGGAGACATAAAACCCCATATAGCTTGAGGAGGACCAAGGGATCAACCTTCTTTTCCCATCATAACAACTCTCAACCCAACTGCAGCTTTACTGACTCCTCAGTCCTCCTCTCCTCTCTGCCTGGACCTCCAGAGTGACCCACATGGAAGAATTCTGTCCCACAGGTAAATTAAATATCACAATCAGGAGTTTGCTGCCGTGGGTCTCCTGCCTGCAGTGAAGAAGCTGATTTTTAGACTGAGACTATCATTTAATAGCAGGTTCACCCAGTGTATTCTGTTTCTCCGAGTCTCTTCAGATTTTCTAGGAAGAAAAATAAGGTACCTTAAAGTACCGTCCGTCTTCCTATAAATCCAGGATGATCTTTCATTTCCTCCAATTCTTTTCTTTATTCATGTGTTGTCACTAAAGGAAGAAAGCAGGGAGCAACCAAACCAGAGCAGAACATGGGTTCTGCTCAGCTCCCTCAGTTTTGCCCTGAGGACAGCAGTTCAAACCCATCCCAAATCAGTAGTAGCTCAAGTATTGGTCGCTAGTGGCAGCCTGGTGACCCTAGCGCAGCGCTGAGCACATGTGTCTTCTCCCACAGAGATCCTCCATCACTGCAAGCATTGAGCGCATGCAACATGCTCTCGCCAGCTACACGACCCTTCGGGGCACAAAAGGAGTATGAGTTATGGGACAGACAGGAGGAAAATTTACTCAATTGCTCTGCAAATAAAACACATTGCTTCCTCCATTTCTGAAGTCAAAAATCCTTTTTTTTTTTTTTTACTTACTGCAACAGCCTGCACACGTCAAAGTAATTTCACTGAAAAACAGCAATAGCTTTCTGCTAAAGGAGCCCTCCTAGGACTCATTAAAGTTACTGCCATTGGCGTAGACATTATTTATCCTGGATTAAAGGCACCGTGGTTCCCAATCCTACACTGGGGCCTCATGCCTGAGAGTTACGATGGGAGCTTGGGTGGCCATGAGCGCCTAGAGGACACTGGCACAGAGGTGGCCAGTCAATGACCTTCAAAGCCTGGGTGCTCAGAGGAGCACAGCAAAGCTGCATGTTTGCCATTTTACTAGTGTGTTGATTAGCCAGGTAGCTCTTGTTGACAGCATTGTCACCGAGGAGGAACTTTTATTATAGTCTTGGATCAATTCTTATTTAAATAATCCTACCGTTCGCTGTCATTAAAGCAAAAATATGTCTCCTCGTTAAATTAACACTTCTGAACGTCTTCTGCTGTGAAGTCGAGTAGTAGTTAAGCCACAAATGGACCCAGGGAGACTCACACCTCTTTTCTAACAACGTCTTCAGAGGGAGGTAAGAACCAAACACATGGGTTATACATCAATTAAATAACATTGGCTCCTAATGCTCCAGGGCCTCCCTGGCACTAGGGCTGAGGTTGACCTGGGCACCTGCTCGCTGAGCAGGGCAGATGGCTCCTCTCCTTCTTCTTGGCTGCTACAACCGCGCTCCTGTTTGTCCTATTTCCCCTTCCCCTGGTGTTATTACAGACCTAAAGGGAGCAAGGCCCCACTGGAGCCATCGTTGTACCAACACACAGAATCCCCCACAGGATGGTTGAGGTCGGAAGGGGCCTCTAGAGATCATCTAGTCCAACCTTCCTGCTCCGACAGGGACACCCAGAGCACAGGGTGGCATCCAGGCGGGTTTGGAGACGTCCAGAGGAGGAGCCTCCACAGCCTCCCTGGGCAGCCTGTGCCAGGGCTCTGTCACCCCCACAGTGAAGAGGTTCTTCCTCACGTGGAGATGGAACTGCCTGGGTTTCAACTTATATCCATTGCCCCTTGTCCTGTCAGTGGCCACCACCAAGAGCTTGACCCCATCCTCCCTACATTCTCCCCTCAGGTACTTACACATATTGACCAGATCCCCTCTTAATCTTCTCCAGACTAAACAGGCCCAGCTTAGTCTTTCCTCATAAAATAGATGCTGCAGTCCCTGGAGCCTGTGTCCCAAGCACCCAGAGCTTGCCCTGGGATCCCACCACCCACTGAGGACGTGGAGAGCACCATGCACGGAGAGAGGAGAATGAGGAGCAGCACCCATCCCTCCTGCTGAGCCACGGGGAGCTGCTGCTTGAGGGGATGAGGCGGCTTCGACAAATGAAGGAATGAAGCGGGATTTAGCACATTTTTAATGCTGCAAAGGAGAGGAGAGGGAGGAAAAAAAAGGAAAAAGAAAAGAGAAAATAAGAAAATAGAGAAAAAATAAAAGGACATAAGGAAAAAGAGAAATGAAAAGGAGAGAAAAGTAAAGAAGAAAGAGGAAAAAGAGGAAAAGAATAAAAAGGGCAACTCATCTCGCTGCTCGGCCATTCGCTGACTTTAAATTCTCTTGGTGCTCCACACATGCTTGGAAACCACTGCAAAAATCACTGCTTGTACAGTAAATAAATAAATTAATTAAACAAAATGCATTGTGCATCCCACTCCCTGCATGGAAACACTTCCCGCGTGTTCCGTAACCTTATTACCCGTGATGAACAGCACGTTGAGCTAAACAAGCCTGTGCTCCTTTCCCCAGAATAATTGGCTCTCTCTTTTGCCTACCAGCTATAAGCCCTACTTTTAATTTACTCTTATTCACTTTTTGATGTAACAGTTCAATGAGGGTTTAAATTCCTTTCCCCATGCAGCCCTTTTATCATGCTTCTAATTACCCAGCCTAATTGCTCTGAACCGGGACGAGCCCGTGCATTTTTAAATGATTTTCTTTAATTACAATTCTTCGCAGAAGAAAATGTCACCGAAATACATCTTACTAAAACAAAAAAAAAAAGAGAGAGAGAAAAAGAGAGGGACCACGGAAATACATCTTCTACCCTCTTGAAAACACAAATGCATTCTATAGGATTTTAACGTGCTTTGTCTTCATTCTGCTTGCCACCAAAATCATGTAGCATCACACAAAAGAATTGGGTAAAATCATAGACAACAAAACTAATAACATAAGTTAATTAGTTAAGATAGTTTGCAGAGGGAAAGAAAAAGAAAGCATTTTTTAGAATTAATATCATATTGAAGGTATCACATCCAATACAGTGCCGTGGAGAGATGCCTTGTACAGAATTGTCATAACTGCTATGAGTTGGGCTCTCGAAATTTAGTTATGCAAAATTGTTTATATTTACATTTTGGAACTAGAAACACATCTAAGCATTTATCTTTTTTTTTTTTTTTTTTTTTTTTTTCTTCTAAATGTTTGTCCAAGGTACTGTCTTTTCAAAAAGCCCATAATGTTATCTGAGATTAATCCAATACAAACCCCCAAAAGGGAGCAATCATTTTTTTGCTTAATGGCACAAGAAAATGAAAGTCTGACAATCAGCTCATGTTTATGTAGGTGTCCTGTGTTACTCATCGCCACGCAAGGCTAAACCTCAATGTTTCTATCTACCGCTTTCCATTAGCCAACAGCACAACAGATAAAATAATTTCTATGTTCTAGGGTATTTTTTCCTGCCAGCGATCTCTATCACAACAACTATAGGGAAATTGAATGCTATAGGAATATCAATTGCTCATTGATAATCCTTCCAATTATATTTCTCAGCAGTGCATTAATCAGGCAACAAGAGTGGTCTAGAACGCTTTGATACTTACAAATGCAATTAAGAATTTATTACATCACATCCAACTCAATGACATTAAGTCACGTAAGATAAAATTGCCTCTAGGGTGGCACCCTACCCACCGAGGGATGAATTTCAGTCTCTGCAAGTGTTGAGTAAAGCCACAGATGTGCCGAGGGGGACGAGTGCAGCAGGTTCTGCATCGTGGTCCGTGGGGGAGAGCACAAGTCCAAGGAGAAGAGTCTTCCACACAAGGCAAGCTCTGTTGGAGCCCAAGGCAGCCCATGGGCAGTGAGACTGAGCGGTCACTCTGCCTGGTTGGAGACCCTTCCTTCAAAGCGAGCCAACTTAAGAGTAAAAAAGCAGTAGAAGGAATGGGCTGAAAGAGCCATTGCAAGCCAGCCCTTGCAAATCTGAATCCAAGCCAGAAGGACTTGAACTTGCTTTGGACAGGAGACAGTGAGGAAAGTGTTCTTGGTGAGTTTGGTCACATAAATCAACGTCCGCTCCAGGCTGATCGTCCATACATGGAATATACAGTGGTCAAGAATTCCCAGCAGTGCAGGGCTCTATTAAGGGTAATTGCTGCTTTCTTGCTTGCGTAGCTGGATAAATATTTAGACCCTGCAGGATGAAAACAGCACAGTCTCTCTCTTTGCTCAAGATAGTCATCTCTTGATGAAAAAAAGTGCATCTTTCTGGGCAGGATGAAGCATTTGGCACATTTATTTGGCAGTGGTTTCCTGGCTCTGCAGTTTGGCTATCCGTGCATACCAAGAGGGTCCCAAGCATTTTGTCTGCTCAAGAATCCCACAGCACAAAGCCAAGGTTGCTTTCGGCAAGTCTCTTAAGACCTGCGACTTTAAGATTATATGCATGGGGGCCTAATTGCAAAGCTAAAAGGAAAAAAAGATTTTAAGAGGTATTTTTATTGCTCTAAATAGGCTGCAAATCCAAATGAAGTGCTTAAGCAATTGCTTACTGAGTTGGCCAACTTTAAGGCAACTAAGAGAGATTATCCGTGGAACAGCATCCTCTCTCCCACACGCTCCAAGTGCATCTTGCTGAAACAACTGCCACCACATTAACCTCACTGGAGACATCCATATCATTGAGCTACTACTGTGTGACCATGGAAGAAATTAGGCTGGAAGGGACTGTTGAGCTCGCTAGGTCTGGAAATCAAACCCAAGCCAACAGGAAAGGGCAATTGTCTCAGCTGCAAGATGATGGAGGAGCAATTAGGAAATCATTCCAGTGTTTTGGTCTCATTGATTTCAGTCCTGCAAATCTCAAGATTGCAGAAAAAAAGCTGAAAAGAAGCCATTCGCATCATTCTGCTTTTGCTGTATGCACGGAAGCTAAACAAGTCATGGCCACCTCTTTTCAGGCAGTAGAAATTATTTGGGGATTTTACTTCTCTATGGGTATATCCAAAGCCTAATTTGATGTTTAGGATTTAGAAGAATAATCCCCAGAACCAAAAGCAGTGACAGCAGCACTTCTGCTGTGCCACCTATGCCTCAGCACGTCGTTTGGCTAAGTAATGGCCCTTCCCAAAATGACATCTCCAAAGCCCATGGCCAAAGCTGTGAGGACCGGACAAGGTTGCACGGAGGTTGCTTTGAGGGCCAAGCCGTGTGGCTGCTCTACAAGAAGTGCTCTTCTGTCAACATCCATGGAGAATGTCAACAAATCACGAAAAAAATTAGCCCAAGCAATGGATTTGGTTTTTCAAAACCCTTTTGTCAAGTCCTCAAGAGAACCTGACAAAAGTTCTAAGCATTCTTACTTCAACTAAGCATTCTTACAAGAGGCAAAATAGTAGAAATGTATGGTTGACTCCCATCATAACACTTGGGAGCCACAAGATTCTCCAGGCTTGGGCCAACATGTATAGACTTAATTTTCTGACCAGGGCAGAATGGTAATGTGGCCAAGTTGACCAATTATGTTGAGAAGTCTGGAGAAAAGGGAGGACTCCGAAGTTGTTTGAAGGAATCCAACCAAGCTAGATGGGGACAGGATGTGTGATTGTGTAGCTGGGTACCAAAAAGTGGAATAGAGAGTCTGAACTATTCAGACCACGATGATTTGCACCGTGCCTTCTGACCAAAGCTGTCAGAATAAAGATTGATACGTGGTATCAAACCATGCAATACATGATTGAGCCACAGCCTTCAATACTTCTGAACACTCCAATTTCACTTCTTCCCAAGGTTTTGAGTTTTGTGCTTTTCCATCAAAATATCGAGCCTTTGGTAGAGGGAGGGAGCTTATGTTCTGAAGTCGGATTCTTGCAAAAAGTCGTGTTTGCTGTTCCTCTGCTGCCATCTGCCCTCGGCAAGGCAGATGTGCAAGCCAGAGTTGTCCTACATTTAGAAAGCTTGAAAGGCATTGAGCCATGGATTAAAAAAAAAAAAAAAAAGGCAAAAAAAAAAAAAAATTGCAGCAACAGAGAGCTGTGCTAATTCTGATTTTCTTAAAGCCTTTCTTAAAGAAAAAGGGTAATACCAAACTAGAGAAAAACATGCTGAGTCATTACCTGCAGCAAGGAAACGCCCTGAGCAGAAAATAATTGCAAACATTGAAGTGTTTAATTATACTTCTTTAAAAAGCAGGCATGGTTTGTTTGGCTCGGTGTGCAGAGACGTGTTGACTTGATGAATGCTGGCAGTAACAAATAGGAGGTAAAAGGTGGGCTAATTTTTGCTGTAAATTCATCGCTGCATTCAGTTTGAAGCCTGTTTGGGTTGTGCTCGGGATGTAGTCATTTTTTCCAATTTCATCTTTGCTCCCACTTTCCATCCCCTTCACAAATAACCCTATTGCACTGGATGCTGTCTTGCAATCTCTTTCTCTTGGGCTTTGCTGTGACCCACAACAGCACCAGAAACCCACAGGGTTCCTGCACTGAGCTTTCAGCATCCTCAGGTCTCAGCTCTATATGTGCCGGTGGACAGCGAAAGGGCCCTGAAGACCCAGAGGGAGACTATAAAGTGCAAGGTGCCACCTCTGTCCGCACCATCATGAAGGCAACGGCCAAACGTTTCCTTGGTTTTCTCCTCTTTTCTCCTTTCCTGTGCTCAAATGCTCTGAATTTGAAGGGGAAGGATTACCAGTCTATGCTTAATGCTGGAACCCCTTGTGCACACAGATCAGAGCCCAGCGCCTTCGAGGAGAAAACAGACACTCTCTTCAGACAGCCAGAGCAGATATAGCTACTGCACGGGCACACGAGAAGTCAAGGGACTTTCTTACACACAAAAACTCTCTGCCCTTCATATGAGGACAATGTGTTTTTCACTGCTCTTTCCAATTCTGTATCATTTTCTGCATCCAGCTTCAAGAAAATGCCTAACAATTTCAGTCAGACAGTCGGTATTGATATTTGAAATACAATTTGGACCCACTGTTCAAGATCCAAAACATTAGTCTATAGTAATCTTCACTGATTTACTTCTCTAATAGTTATTTTCTTGTTTCTCCACAAAAGAAGAGACATAAAGTACGGTTGCATTGTATTAACTGAGACATCAAAGAGCAGATACACCTTTTTTTTCCCCTGGTTGTATCTCTCCTGCATGAGCTCCTAGCATTGCAGCACATCATTGCCAAAGATATGAGAAAGAGGATTAGATATAATTCAGTTCACAGCCACTCTGATAAAAATCCAACAAAGGAATCGAACTTATTTCCAGATACTCTGTCACTCCTCGTCCACCTACTGCTGCCAAGAACGACAGTGCCAAAAGACTGATGGAAGATTTAAAAAAAAAACCCACAACCCTTTCTGATCCAGCAAACCCATGGCAGTGCGTGTGCACCATCTGCCACGCACATTCAGACATGCCCAGCTGAAGACGGGCTGCTGTTGATCCATCTGCAAACCGTGTCCCAGCCCAATTGCCTGACTTATGGCAAATCTGGAAGGCTGTTCAGCGGCAAGCTTCGGAAAAGCAGCTTGGCATTTTCCCCATCTCACATGGAGTTTTCCTCTTATTCCAAAGAACTTCTTCACTGTGAGGGCGACCAGGGAGGCTGTGGAGTCTCCTTCTCTCCACCTAGATGCCACCCTGTGCCCTGTGCTCTGGGTGTCCCTGCTGGAGCAGGGGGTTGGACTGGATAATCTCTAGAGGTCCTTTCCAACCCCAACCATCCCGTGATTCTGTGCTCCATGCAGATATGGTAATTCAGGATGAGGTCCGGTTGAGTTCCACTAGCATCAGGTTCACCCTCGTTGGGGCTGCTGCTGCAGCAATTGGTGCTTTTGTTTCAGCCAGACATTCACACCTTCCTCCTGCCCCTTATCTTCTCCAGAACTTTGTTTCGTTCCCTGTCGGAACAGGCAGAAGTCAATAGGTTCAGTTAAGTTACAAACACAAGCCGTGCTCCTACGGAAAGCTGCTCTAGAATCGCACTGACCTTACTAGCTAATAGCAGATTTCTTTTTCTTGGTTAGAATAAGGTACCTGATGGGGAAAACAACCAATATTCTTCATCATGCACAAATTCAGAAATGGTCTATCTGTAATCTGAAAGCATAAGGCAGCATATGCGCTCCAAGAATTAACCAAAATAAAATGCACCTAATCCACTTAATTTTCATTTAATGGGTCTCATCCTCTCAGTTTTAATGTGCAAGCAGCACTGAAGGTGAAACTCAAATTGCTAATCTTAATCATTCTTATCCACATAAATTGATTTGTGCTTATATGAATTTTGATAGAAACAAAGATGATAATTTGAGAAAAAAAATGATGCAATGAGCCCAACATTGAAAATTATGGTGGAGAAAGTACTTTAGTTAGAACAAGGAATGGGCCATGGTGCGTCCCAGCTTCTGCCATTCCTAACCTATCTGAAAGGGGCTCTTGAGCCATACGGACAAAGCTGTGGTGAAGTCTGAAGCTTGCAGAGACGCAGGTCTCGGTGTGGGAATGCTGAGCCCCAGACTAAACGCTAACTGCAGCTGCCCGACATGTGAGGAGCTTTTCCGTTCTCAGCACCGCCCGCGCTGGCCCAGGCTGCGCGGTGCCCGCCTGCCTTTTGGTGGCATCGCTCCCCTCTGAACAGGGGGACCTTTTTGAAGCGTTTCCAAAGTTTTCGTTGTAACTTTCTGCAGATTTGGGGGCCATATCTGCCTTAAGTGCAAGTCAGAAAAAGCAGTTGTTTTTTCTGTTTCACTAGGAGTAAATACGCTCCGTCTCTATAGCAACTCCAACACTTCCCAGCTCTGACTGTAGCGGGATGCAAAGGGTTTAACCCTTTTTAGGGCTCCGCTCCGAATCCTTCTGACCCTGCACCTGAGTAATTGCCAGTCCTCGTCCTGCCAGGCTGCATCCCGCAGCAAAGGCTGGCACAGGCTTTGCTTTTATTCCCTAAGAATTAATCCAGGCGCACAGCTTATCAGCTCCAACCAGCTGGATAACTAGGTGTAGGTAACTTTGCGACAGATACTTAGGTATTTTCCATTTGGGAGACAGCTACGTTTTGTATTTTAAGCACAAATAGCTCCATGCCAGAGAAGAACACAAGGGCCGTGGATGCCGGCAGGCGACTCAAGGCGTTACTGAAAGGAGGAAACAAGGAGGAAAACAAGATTTAGTGTCCATAGGGTAGCGGCTTTAAAGGAGAGCCCTTCAGAGCTGAGAGCCCATTGCTGAATTCCCTTTTGCTGTCCACATCCAAATAGGTGCCTCTCTCATCAAGCCTGTGGGTACTAATTCCTGCGCTCACGGTACAAAGTGGTGTGAGCAAAAGAAACCCTCTGCTCTGCCACATCTTTTAAAAAACACCCCTCAGACTTCAGTAAATGAAGTACCTCCCAGTCTGTCTCAAAACTAATTCTGCCAGACAGTTGCACTTTGCCAGCCTGACCCGAATGCTTGAAATGTATTAATTCTTATTCCTTAAACTGGAAGAAAAAAGAAAAACAATCACCGAGGACGATAATCCTGGAAGCCGCCTGTGCCCCATTACACCTCGGTGGATTTGACTGCCTAATCTTCTCTCATCCTCGTGTAACCCCGATGTCCCCGGTTCATTTAATTCCTTAAGCTTTAATTAAAAAGCAGCCGGCAAGACAAAGCGGCCGCGGGCTCCTTTGTAGCCTGCGCGGAGCGAGCGGCGCTTCGGGACGGGGCGGCGAGCGCCGCGTCCCCGTGTGGAAACGGGGGCGTCTCCGTCCCGCGGCGCCCTGCCGAGGAGGCCTCTGCAGAGCTGGGCTCCCTTGGAGCTTGGTTCTCTGCACTGCATCAGGAGAAGAGGGATCGCATACCCACCAACGCACAACCCAGCCTTTCCCGTGGTTGTCTCCTCCTGTCTTGGGAGGGGGAATCTAGAGTCTGTTTGATACAGTGCAGGTGAATAACAGCAAAATTATATTCAGGATGTGTTTATATATATTTATATATATTTTAAATACAAAGTCCTCTTTCACTGAGGGCTCCAGGAGGCTCTGTGCCACCAAGCACCCTAACTTGGGCACATTGCAAAGCCCTAGTTGTGGTGGGCCCCCGATGCACGAGGCTCAAGCCCACCACCTTCCCACCTTCGGGGGCAGCTGAGGACGGCAGCAGCCCTCCCTGAGCCACATGAGGCCCTAAGGCACCTCCACCGCGACCTGGCCACGGAGCTGGGATGGTTTTGCAGATCCCATCTGTGCTCTCTCTGCAGCTTGTCGTGCTCACGCTTCCCCGTCCCAACCAAACCTTGGGCGTGGGGATGAAGCCCTAAGCTTGTCCTAAGTTTGTCCTCCAGCCCCGCTGCAGGAGAGGGGTAAAGAAATTGTCTTCCTTTCCCTCACACCAACTGATTTGCAGCCAAGCCAAAGATTTGGTTGTAACGTGAACCTTCTTCACTGTATTTTTTGCAAGCCTATGTTTCACAACCAAGACACCAGCAAATCAAGAAAATGGATATTAATCTTTCCAAGCACATTCAAGTAAGACTGTTAGTTCTGAAATGAAAAAAAAAAAAAAAAAAAAAGAAAAAATTGCTGAAGATGTTCAACAAGAACAGATTTTGTAGCAAAATATCTGTTTTGACAACCTGGCATATTTGGATGAAAATAGATAATAATAACAAATCCTACTCAACTCTTATAAAACCATGTGGAGTGTTACTCACTTTGGAAAAAGTGAGCAGTGGCTGCTGAGCACTTTCAAAATCAACAGGATGGCACCAAGACCACCAGGACCTTGTTTAAAACATTGTTTTTGGACAATCACATTTAAGGCCACTGAAGCCAGAGCTAAACACTGTTGCAGCCTTTGCTGCATATTGAATGATATTTTTTGTTAAAATTACAGGCAAGCAGAGCAGAACGCCCTGATATCTCCATCGTTCCAATAGAGGCAAAACTGTAGAGATCCTCAGCTTTGGCTCAACTTCAGTCCTCATCTTTCCTACCCAAAACTGGGGACTGTGCCTTAAATTATCCCTTCCCTTGCCACGATTTTACCTGTAACATGCTGACATTGAAGGAAAGTCTCTTCCCACATTTCATTTTTATACAGTTGACTTCTTTAGCTCAGCAGTTTTACATCTTTCAAGTTGACTTTTTAAATAGGAGTTTATAGTGTTTCACCTTTCTCTCAAATGGATAAGCCTGTAAGAACTTTGCTGTTTGATTAAGTTATCATGCATGGAGAACCAGAAAAATTTAAGACAATTGTTCATTTAAATGGCTGTTAATTACCTCCTCCTGACATAGTTATTGTACTATAAGCACACTTCGGATAAAACTGCTGTACAATCTAATTGAACTCAAAAATATTTCTGACATTTTAATGAACACACCAATTAGTTTTATTTTACAAGGCTTCCAAATGAACCACAGAGGATTAGAAAATGACATTCAAGGTCTGCATATAATTAAATTGCATAACACGGAAGGGGGGAAACGCAGCGTCGTGTGGAGGCAAAGAAACGCAGGGAAGTGTTGGCTTCGAGATGCACCCGAGTAAATAAGGTCCTTGTAAAACCCAAGTGATCCTTCATGTGCCACCAAAGTGCGCAGAAGTCAATGGCACGATCCGAAGTCGCTGTCGTTAATAAGAGCAAGGACATCGGTGCTGTTAGCACAGACCTTGCCAGGCAGTGCCTGCAGATTTAGCTTTTAGGGAGATTCTGCATCGTTACTTACCCAAGTGATCTGGAAGTGCCCGGAGTCAGTGGAGCTGCGCAGTAATGAACCAAGCGCGAGGAGACAAACATTGCCTGGGCTTTAAAACAATCAAGGTGCAGGTGAGGCTTTCCACGTGGCAGACCAACCGTGCAGGAACTAAATTGGAGGCAGTTAAATCCAATTTATCGATTTCACAGTTATCCAGCCACCTGGATGCATTTAACTAAGTGCTTCCTACTGCTGGAGGAGGGGGCACCTCTCTCATGGAGATGAGGGGCCCGGTGACATGGAGCTCGCTCTCCAGCAGCCAAGTGCCATCAAAGGAAGGAGAGGGGGCTTTGGAGCAGCCTGTTTTCCAGCAATCCCTCTGTCAATAATCACAGGAATGAGGAAAAAGCCAAATGACCTATTTTAAGTATTCAAGCGTATATGCACCCTCTCATATGCAATGAATTGTGCAGTATAACTCTTCACTCTGTAGTTCAGGGGCTCTTTGAACTCCTTCAACTTTCCTCTAAGGAGGTCCTTCCCATCCTGCAGCCACTAACCCCAAATGCCATAATCCAGCAGCACTCTGAGGAAGACAGCACCAGGAAAAATCATTGCTTTCCTCATCAGGGAAGACATCCTTTGAATTTATCACAGACAGGCACTTGCTTCCTCTGTTTGAGAACAACTTGGTGTGCTCGTGTTGAATTCCCTCTATATGTCCGTCTTGCTTTCGTGGTGACAGGTAGCAACAAAAGAAGCATTGTAAAGAGAAAGAGAAAAATAAAGAAGAATTTCTGTAAACCTGGAATGACATTCAGTTATAAATGTGGATACCAAGGGGTAATAGCTCCATGCTCAATAGCACTCATCTGAATTTCCCACTACGCTAACTGGAATCTTGGCTTTGTCTGATTTTGTTGAAGAGGTCAAATGTCCTCAAAATATCTGTTCCTCTCAATCATCCCACACGAAAAAAGATGAATAACATTAACCTGTTGATCTCTGTCTATCAGAGAAAAGCAGAGGAAGGAGAGAGACAAAGGAAAAGAAGATCAAGAGATATTCAAGATTTCAGAAGATGCAAATTGCCCCAGAGAGGGCCGCCACTTAAGCAAAACTGCAGGATCTACATTTCTCTGTCTAAGTCCATAAAAGTCAATGAAATTACTCAATACATATGGCAGTTTGTGAGCAGATTTGGACACCTCTCCATCCGAGCTGATGAGGCACAGATGGAGAGGGACGACACATGTCAAAGAGCAGGAAATCAAATGAAATGTGAGAAGGAAAAAAAAAAAAAAGGAGAAAAAAAGGGAGAAAAAAAAAGGAGAAAAAGGGAAAAAAAGAAAAAAAGAAGAAAAAAGAAAAAAAAAGAAGAAAAAGAAGAAGAAAACAAGAAGAAGGAGAAGAGAGGAGGGTTAAATGAACGATTAAAACTGTTTATCTACAGAAAACAGGGTTTGGAAAAAAGAAATTTCAAAAGGGAAGATATTCCCAACGTCAAAGTACCTCTTTTCTCTGAAAGACTGAACCTCTGCCTTTTGTGCCAGGAAAAACAGAAGTTCCCATTCTTGAAGATTTTGTGTCTTTCTTTTGGGCAATGTGTCCTCACTTCCATTCCCCGCAGTACAGGAGGAGGGAAAAAAGCCAATGCTGCAACTTTAGCTAATATATTTAGAGTATTAGCAATGTCTTTGCATTTCTAGGTTTGAGGACAGTGGCTTACTCCAGAAAAATCTTAAAACTCTCTCTCATCTGTCCTAACAAGAATTTAAAAATTAATAGCAATTTCTCCTTGAAGTGGTAGAGGCAATTCAGCATAAACCAGATAAGGTAAAATAAATCAATAGTTGAGCAATCTCAGAGAAACACAACTGATTCAATTTCTCCTGAAATTAGGCTTCACCTATCATCTTTAATTTGCCAGATCCAATACAAACACAAAATTAAAAAGTCACTAAACCAATTCCACCTCTCATTTTTGATCATTCTATAACCCTGTGTCTGTTGAGTTTTGTAGCACTGCTCCCAACCTTATCAACAAAAGCAGAGGACTGGATCTTCTATTTTAAGATTTGTCTGCATTTACTTGTCTAAGGAAAGATTATTTCCTATGTGTGTGGGTAACTTCAAGCCAGGTCCTTGCTCAATGTCAGTCAAAATAGCCCCACCAGTAGGAGAAAAACAAGAATATGAGACTTTACTGGGCAAAGTCCTGTTGCTAAAGGCATCTTAACATGAAAGTCTGCCAAGGAGGAATTGGTTGACATCAAAAACAATCCCCAACTTACTCAGTAGTTATAACTGAAGCATGGAAAACTGCACGCAACCTTCACGATTCAGCAACTCAAACTTTTCATTTTGGAAAGCCCTAGCTGTGGCCAGCAACAAGAGTGTTTCCAAAAGCAAATACATATTTTGATGTTGCTTGAAAGGAGTGCTAAAAAGACCCAGTCCTTGTGCATGCTGGAAAGATCAGCAGGCACTTGAAGGACATCAAGAATTCACTGTTAAATAAATATATATATATTCTGTATATTTGATATTATTATATTCTGTATATTTGATATTGTACTTCAGCATAAGCTCCTGCATTGTGTGCAATGCCACACTGGTGGCTGTGTTACACCTAGAATCATATATACCTATATATAATATTATATACCTAGCTCCAGTGCCTCTCCCCACCTCCCTTCCTCTTGCCCATCACAGAGCTGCAGTTATGTCCCACCTCCCCAGATCCTCTGTGCTCATATTCTGTGGAGAGCAGGAACCAAAGATAAAGCCACAAAGAACTTTTTGGCTTATTTCATCCTACTGAGTCAGTCTTGCAGTTTTGAAGGACTAAATTCACCTGAAGATAACCCAACTCTAAATGGAACCAAGAAGCCAGAGACAGATGGCCATAAAAGCCAGAATTTATCCTGGATAACGATAGTAAAATTTGCCTTAAGAGACAGCATAAGAGGTTGAGTATCCTTCATTTGGGGTGATTGCCACTTCTCCACAAGCATCCTGTAAGTTTCTTGAATTCTGCTGCCAACCAAAGATTGGCCAGATGAATGTGAGTCTTGGATGACAGGGCTCATGATGCTGTAGAGAGAGGATTGTTGAAACAACTCATCACCAGTGTCCCTGTTTGTACTGATCCACAAGAGAAAAGAGCCTAGCTTTAATTTCTGCCTAGGCCTATGATGGATATTAGTACCTGCACCAAGACCATGAATAGACGAATAAAAACACACATAAAGGGCCACAGATGTATACCTGTCAAACACTCGAGTGACTAATAAAAGAAGAAACAGGAAAAACACAAAATTAAACATGCAGTAGACATGGGGTGGGGTGGGAGGATGCATGAGCCTTGTCAAACAGCACAAAAGAGAATTATTTAACAGCCAAATGTATGAGAAGTGGGAAGATGGGATTCAATTGCAGAGGACTAAAGACAGACAAGTTTCTGAATACAGCCTTTCGCGAGAGTTGAAGAAATCAAAGTTACTCTATTAAAAATATGCCTTAAACAGCAGGTAACCTAGCAATTCCTCCCTCCACAGGTGCCTGGTGTTCCGCACAAACCACCGCTCTGCTCTGACGGCTCCACTGTTGGGCACCGTGTGTGGGTCAAGGAGGGCTGTTGACGGAGGGACTCTGGTGCATCCTTCCTAGCTGCTGTTGTGCAGACCTAAAAAGCAAAACGTCCGGAGCAGGTGAGTCTTCACCCGGCTGTGGCACTCATGTGGGACCCAGCTGGCACCACCTGCACCTTCTGCTCTGCTGTTGGGCAGTGCTTTCCAGTCAGGTAACCCATGTTGTGCAGAAGATAAAATCCAGTCCAGGGGAAGGGAGCACAAGTCCCAGCCACATGCAGAGCTGCGTGACTTGCTCATCACTTCCAGAGACTTGTGCTCTTGTCTCCCGTGAGGGCCACCTGAGCCCCTGGCCCCCCTCAGAGCAGGAGGTCCCTCACACCAGCGTTTTCTTCATCATTTGAGCTCCTCAGCCCAGCACCTGCTGCACCATCCCTGCTATCTCACAGTCCAGGTCTTCCAAAGCCCAGCCACAGCTCTCTACTTACAGGAACGAGCTCAGATTTTTTAACAAATCTGCTGAAACCAGTAACCTTCCATAGAAACCTCTACCTTGAAGGAAACTGGATTCTCTACGTAAAGTTTGTTGCATCTGAAAACCCTCATCTTATTTTTAATCTCAAGATACATAAAGGTGGTTTCAGATACTGTAATACCCTTACCTTTTCTTTAACCATCTGGCTATATTTCAAAAGATCACCATACTTTTTTTTATCTCTTTCAAAAGAAAAAAAAAAAACAGCATCTAGATGCAGCAGTTCTCCTTTATACAGAAGCCTTTCACAAGTGGCTTCAGATGGAGGTATCAGCTCACTCTGTGACAGCAAATTAGGCAGCCCAAAATAACCCGTCATTACTGTCACAATGCAAGTTTCCTTTCCTCCCTCAGTGCTTACAAATGCAATTATAAAATTAACAGACGTTTTGGCAAGGATACTCTTCAAATACACCTCTACTTAATTCTATTAATGCCTTTCAAAAGCACAGTCAGACAAAGCAGATATGAATTCTGCATTGTATTGCTCCCCCTCCTCTGGCACAGCAAAAGTACTTATCTTAATAAGAAGAGCCAGGAGGATTTTCAGTTGAAGACACAAACAAATCACTGTTGTCATTAATGCCAATGTACTTTTGGAGATTTATGCTGCTGGAGGTACCTTTCAATTTAACAATATTCTTCTGAGACAGAAGCACCACTAAATCAGAAGTGTGTTATGATGCTTGAACCAGGTCCGTACGTTCTGCTCCCTGCAACGGCTTAAGGGCTGTGCAAAATGTATGACTTGAAGAATTCACTTGTGTTCTTCTTTCATTCACTCCTTTCTTGGATTCAAGTGCAGAAAAAGAAAAACATGGCCCTGAGAAATCAATGTTTCCTCTGGTGAAGTAACTACCTTGCCTCCCAAATGGGAAGTTCAACAGGGGCATGAGTAGGGGGGAGCAGAAAATGCAGCAAACTTTTCGGTTAGATTAAAAGTCTTTTCAAGAAAGGTTTTCTACTTCCTCTTCCCAAAGTAGATCGAGGCGAGGAGACTCACTGGGTCTGCTTTAGAAAAACCTGAAAGTGGGCAGTTAAAGTACCTATTCTTCCACTTTTTACTCAGATGACAATGGTTGTTCTTGAGAGGTGGTAAATCCCTTTCTTAGTTCATCACAGTCAAAAGCTACCCCCCAAACTGGTGAATGCACCATTGCTCCTTCCATCTTCACTCGTGCTCTCATCTCTACCACTGTTTTTTTATCCATATTCCTTTAATTGCAAGCATCCGTTTTCTTTTGGATTTGCACAGGATCAATGTGTTATCCCTAATTATAACGTGGTGCCCTCCAAAAATGCCTGCAGAGCAAACAAGCACAATGCAGCCAACAGTATCTTGCTTTGTAGTTACTCAGCACCTAGAAATTTGGACCTGCAGAAGTTTGGGGCATATGATGAAGAGAGATCTCTGCATCTTTAACAAGCAATTCTTCAATATTTGCTTGGTTAAAAGGCAGGGGATACTTCATCTTCTCTGTCATAACAAATATGTTCCTCCTGGCAACTCAGCATCTTGTGCTTAACGCTACATTGACAAATGCACCTTTTCCTCTTTTGCGGTGGAGAGGGATGCAACTTTAAAGGGAAATGGGCCTGTACATTAACTGCTTTTCTTCTTCTCTTTATTTGTATAAATGCAGTGCCTCTCCTAGAGCCAAAAATCACTCTTACAGTTCATGCCTAAATCACATCTAAGTCATCCTCAAGCCTAAGTCCTATCAATGCTTTCACTAGAAACACTCAGCTTCATGACCTGCTCTGTAACAAAAGTCAATTGCAGAAGAAAGCCTAATGCAGAGACCTAGAAGTCAGTTGAGAAGGATGAACCTCTCAGCCAGCCCTGCAGGCAAAAGTGCATTTTCCATTCCAAAGATGAGGACAAAATAACACCTCCTTCTCCATGGGGAGCAGCAGAAATGATCTTCCCTCTGGCCCACAAAATGGGGGCCAATGTCAGGATTATGAAGGAATGAGAAGAGATTTGTCCTTCTTGCATCTCTCCCTCCTCTCTCACCTTGTTAATGGGCTGTTTTATGTGATCTGGAGTAGCTCTGGCTGCAGGATGACAGCAGCTGGTAGACTCTTGGCTTTCTGAAACACCTGACAGTGAGGGAATGGGCACCACAATCATTTCCAGGCATCATTTCCCACTATTCCACATGGATGTTGCCAACCAAGAAAATATTAAGAATAGATTCTACGAGCAATGGTTCTTCCCTTGACAATCCAGCTGGAGGTGACACTCCAACCTCATCCTTTTCCAGGTCGAGGGAAAATCCTAACATCAGAATAACGACTATCATGCAAGAAAAATATGAATATGAATGATATGATATGAAAAGGCAAGGACCTGGTATGGTTTTTATGGATGGCAGGCATAGCATATGACAAAGAATGTGGCATGGGAGCTGCACGAAGCCGTGCAGAGGTATGTTTGCTAGTACAGATCCAGCTCTTCCATCAGCAGTTCACACAAAAATACAAAGACTTTTGCTTCTTCTGACCAGAGTGATAATTTAAAAATATATCTACAAGCGTATCCTATTCCCCCCAGCCAAGGTCCAGACACATTCCTTATTTATCATCATTTATTCCAGCCAAGAGAAGCCCCACCCAGGCCAATTATCGCCCTGTCACAGCTTGTAAATGGTGTTTTGGTACCCTGGGATTCCAATTTGGGAGCTTTGTTTGGATTTGGAAGCCTCTAATCTTTATCAGGCATTACACACCACTCATCACTGTCAGCGTCCCGAGCAGCACCGGCGTCTGCAGCTCTGTTAACCGGGGCCTCTGCAGCATGTGAATCACTCGGCTGCTCTTTTGGACTCAGCCTTGCCTGGAAAATTAACTCCGAAGGGCTTTCCAAACCTCTTGGCAGCTGTTCTGCTAGATGGAGAGGCAGCTCCTGCTTGTCCAGGAGAGAAACGTGGGACAAGACTTTGCAAAACCCTCCATAATGGAAACATCTACAACGCGGCTCTGACTCCGCAGAAGTTATTGCATGTATGGGAAATAAAAATGCTTGCAATTATGAAAAACCATCTTAATGCCTTTCCATCTTAACACCTTTTAGCAAAAGGGACGTTAATGGGGTGAAAGTCGCAGCTTATGGATGGAAAGTCTGGCGTTCTTTTTCTCTCACTTCCTTCACAGTGAATTAGTTTGAATTAAAAAAGATCCTTTTCTAAATGGCTAATATTTCTAAAAAAAAAAAAAAAAAAAAAAATCCCATTCTTAAAATGAATGAAAAAAATGCCCTCGGCTAAAAAGTTTTTTTTAAAAAAGTCTATTTTCAGTGTGGAAGCACCCTAGTTTCAGAACTTCCTGGTGTGGCTTCAACAGGAAAAGTGAGTGCAGCACATTCCCTTACTCCACCTATGGCCATGGAGGTGGGAATAGGCAGTTGCCATTGCAACCTTTTCCAACAATTTTCCATTTTTCCAAGGAGACTTCTGCCATCAGTTGACTTGGAAAGCAGCAGAATGTCAGTGACATGAACTTCTTTTGCTCTCTTATTTCCATCTTTGCACTGATCCATCTTTCCATCTTATTTGCATCTCCTTAAACAAAAACAAGAAGCCACCAAGAGATGGTGGGTGACAAGGTCTACCAAGAGAAGGACAACTGGGGCTAAACCAGCCGCTCTGCCCAAGGACAGAAAGGAGGAGGGATATTTTCCTCCCTCCTTCACTTATTATTCACTTCTAATTTAACTCCTGTAACTACTCATGACCTCCCCACAGGTCCAAGGAGGGGCTCTTTGCCCCTAAGCTGCTGTGCAAGGCACACGGCAGCAATTTGTATTTCAGTCACAGCAAGCTGCACATTTTCGTGCTAGAAATATGAACTACGGAAGAGAGTTGAGTGCCATTATTTATTAGACAAGTTCTCTAGATTTTTATCATCCATAACTCATGCCTTGGAAGGTATTTGCTAGCGATTCCCCTAAGTCATGTACGGAAGGTCCTGGAGTGCTGTATTTCTAAAATACCATTTTTAAAATTTCCCATTTACATGCATTCCATCTGCACAGTGAGAACATTAAATATCATAAATGTAGAGTTAACGTCTCATTTTTTAAAATTATGTAGTTTTGTAATTACTTTAAATGAGGGGATACTGACTTTTTCAAAACTGAATTTGGAGCCTCTTCCTAGTGCCAAAGCAGTCGGGAGTATCTTCAAATACACTTATGTTACAGGGGCCTTCCAACAGGGACCCATCTGCTGAAACTAGGAGGCACAGCAAAAAGGAGGCCCACAGAATTAGAAGATGGGAAAGTTGAGCTGGCCACATATTACCAAAAAGTTCAGCCTTTGATAATTAGCTTTCAGTATGAATTTCTTGCCCAAGTCCATCACTTGAGACTCTTGGCTAGAAAACTGTCATGAGAACCTCAGAAAGAAGTTTTCTGTCTTTACCTGCATTATTTTATTTTCAGTTTTCACCTAATCGTGGTTGTTTTTCAGGCACCAAGACTGCCTGACTCCCTGCGTTTGACTGATTTCACCAAGTTCCATTTTTTTTTCCCCAGCAGTAAATTTATCTACAGAATTTACAGTAAGCCACGAAGCGTAAATTGTTCAGCTCTTGAAGCCTCCAGGAAAAGCCTGGACACGGCGCAGGTAGATGTGATTTAGCTAAAATCAAGGCCTGGGGTTAATGCAAGGCTAATTGGGAAGAGCTCGGTGGACGACCTTGCAGTCGTTTAGTGGCTGTCACGTACAGCCCGCTTTAATGCTGCAGCATAACTCTTGGGCAGACTTTATTTCCCCAGTTAAATATGATTCCGAGGAGAGGCCAAGCGCAGGGACCATGCTGCAATTCCTTCGTCCAAGTAAAGCTGCAGCAGAATGCAGCTGGTATCTCCAGTTTGAAGCCGGGAGTGAATTTTGCCCTAAATGTTACTCTGCCAAAATACGTACTCAGAACAAAAAGTACCGTTTAGCAGTGCTAAATGATGAGACAACTTCTCTTGGTTTCATTTCTGCTTCACACCAACAGCAGAAGTGCAGGTCTTTCATGTGATCCATGTTACAGGAGGACCTCTTCTTGCATGGCTCTTCTATCACTCACTCCCATTCCGCACCTATCCCTTTGAACACTGCCCTGGTTCCTGCTTGTCCTGCTGACCACATGGGCGAAGCCACCGCTTCCTCAAATGGACATCAAATAGATTTTCTGTTCCAGATGCACGTCCTTTCCTTATGTCCTAGTTGCTCAAAACCAAGGTTAAATTTCTGCAGCTGTCTTTAGCAGATCTTGGCCTCCTCACTTTTCCCATTACCTGCTATTTTTTAACTCTGCCAATCCAGCCATTACTTCCTCATAATTGATAAAAGAAATAGATTTCTATTATGGAGTAAACCTTTCCTAAAAGCACCCTTCAGATGCATCTTGATGACCCACCTGCTGCAGCTACTCCCCTTAATGACTGAGCCTTAAATTTAACATTATTGAGCAGTGTGGTGCCCTTCTCAGGGCTCCCTCGTCCCTAAATTCCCTTGAGACACCAACACGGAGCTCGGCAGGATCCATGCTGAGCCCTGCTCTGAATGTGGCTGTTCCTCTGCTCCCAAGAAGCCTGCTGCAAATTGGGGATAGGCTGGGGGTGTTTTGTTCCCTTCTCCCAGATAAGACCAAATAAGTAAAAGGCAAGGAAAAGACTAACCCTATAAGTATATTTAACTGATGGCGTAGCTCAAAATACCAGAGGTTATCGCACAACAAGGGGTGAAATCACTGTTCTACCTTCTTATATTAGCCCAGAGACAGCAACGCTCTAGTGATTGGTTTAAAGTGTGCTGTGGGGGACACCTAATCCTCACTAAGCCTTCAGCTTGCTCGTGGGTCTGTGTAGCAATGCAATGGAAGGGTGGTTGGTGTTTCCTCCCAGACACATAGGGACTCGTCACCTTCAGAGACATTAGGGTAAGGACAACCTGTCTTTTTGTTTCTGCAAAGAGGCTCACACACGGTGGCCTCATCCTCTTGGGCCGGTAGTTCCTACTGCAATGAAGCCCAGTAAGTAGCAAGTACCAGTTGTTGTTGAGTTTGTTTTTTTTTTTTTTATTATTTCCTCCTAGAGAAGTCATGGAAGGAGGCATTGCAAGCACGGCAGGGCCACCACAGTCATCAAACATTCCCGTTCTAAGTGGAAAACTCATTTCAGAAATATTTTAACCTGCTGGGCACGCTGGATTGCAGTGAGTCCATGGAGTTTTAATGGCATTTCTTTTTTCTGAACCAATTCTTTAAGGTGAGAAAGCCACGTGAACAGACACCATCTGAAATGGAGCTAACCTCCCTGAGAATACACCAAGCCCCATGTGTATGCATATACATTATACTTATTCTTTTTAGGCAGTGAGACCCATTTTTTCCATTTCCCATGTGACCTAGTCTTGACTAGCAACTAAAAATTTCCATTTAAACAAATGGAATTCATACACGGAAATTGTGCTCTGATTATCAGGCTGCCTCTCAAGAACAGAGAGAAATAACTTTTGAAGAGGAACGTGAATATGTATATAACACCAAAGTTGTTATATAACAACAACCGTATTACTGATTTAAATTACTTACAGTTATTTTAAGTTTTATTTTTAAAACTTTTAAGTGAAGTTTTATTTTTAAGTTTTTTAAAAATTCCTACAGTCTAAAAGCAAAGGTGTGCTTGTACAAGTGCTTGCAGGCCAGATGCACGTCCTGCTCTCCTCCCTTCTGCACCAACCTTCACCATTCAACTTTGTGATCTTGTTTTAAGCTAGAGATCTGAACATAAAATCCTGTGATCTTTTCAATTCATGCCACATTGGAGTTGCAAAAATCAAAGACTAATTTAAAAAGAGGTAGAGGAACCCAGAATAGAAGCCAAGCTCAACACCGAACTCAACCCAACTCAGACTCGAGAGCAGTCATTCCTAGCTGAACCATTTCTCTTTTCCCCATTTTGTCTTTACAAACATGTTATCCTCAGAGAGAGACAGACCAGTAAACATGTGTTGACAACCAGTGAAAATAAATGTACCTGTTTCCTCCATGTATCGGTATCTACGGGGCCCTGATAAGATGCACTTTCCTGCTGGCCCCTCCAGTTTGGTGGGAATGTCCCACCTCACTTCTTGCCATCAGGTATCACAAACCATTCGAGTGAGTGATGTGACTGAGCATGGCAAATTATGAAGAGAAGATAAAAGGAACTGCAGCCAAATGTAGCATTTTCATTAAGTCCAGACTATCAAAAACGCATTTGGGTTCAGAAAAAAAAATTGTTAATCATGTTAAATTCATATATCACACGCATACACATATTCACATAAAAACCTTGCAGTAATATCTCTAAATGGCCGCACCAAATGCATTTTTCCATCGGAATTTAATTTCGCCCAAGTGAGTAACATTAATGACTGCAGATGCTAAAAGGGTCTAATCCAAAGTGCTGACAAACGCCGTGCCGCACAATTCCGACTGATGGGGCCTGGGCATTATGAGGAAAATTGGTGGCACTGGCAGACCTCCAGCCGGGGCCCAGTGTGGGCCGACCACCCGTGCAGCAGTTGCATGGCCCAGGTTCACAGCACCCAGGTGAGCCCGCAAAGACCCACACACAGACCAGGCTGTACCTGCACACACAGCGCGCCGATACTCGTTATCTTGCTAATTGCCCCTGGTCTTTGGCTGTTTTCATTCTCTTGGGTTGCAGCTGCTGGCTGGGGGGCTGTGGAGGCACAAAGGAGGAGGTGTCCGTGCCGAATGGGAAGCAATTCCCATTCCCTGGCCGCCGTCACCAACTCTGCAAAGAAACTCGGCTGCAAAAAGCAACCTCCGAACTGCCTGAAATCCAGGAAAAAAAATACACATTTCAGTAACTGGCACACAGCAGATAACACATCTTATGGATATGCAGGACACAATTTAACAAAAGAAAATTCAAGGTTCACTAGGTTTTTCTGTAAGGTTTTGAAATATTCAGACAAAAGATTAGCAAGAATATTCAACACTTTGCAGCTACCACAGCATCATAGAAATGTCTTTGATTAACTCCTTTTCCTCCCTCCAGCTTCTTATGGCTGCAGATATCTTTAAATTCCCTGTATGCAGAGCACAGGAGCTGTCGAGGCTGTGGTTTTGTACTCAGGTCAATCGTTCTTCAAGAAGAGTCCCTGCTCACTCTTTCTCCCTGAGCTAGGTCTCCAGAAAAGCATCTGCTTTTAATTTAGCCATAAAATTCCAAGCGACCTGAATGATTAAATCATGAAATGGGTGTCCTAAAGGAAAGTGGGACACGATTCCGATTCCAACACTTTGTGTTGCCCCATCAGCCCTAACAGCAGGGCTGTTTTTGCTGATCTAGAAATTCACCTTTGCAGCTGCTCTCTTCTATGGCCTCAAATCTCACTGGAGGAGGGAAGGATGGAGTTGAGCTGTCTAAAAAGTCCATTTGTTTCCATACTCCCAATAATTTGGGGAGCCTGTTTGGTGTCCAAAGCATAGACCCTGATACCTAAACATGAGAAATTGCACCTACCTCTTGGAGAGTCCGGAGATAAAGAATCACAGGTGTGGAAATACGGAATTACATGAATATACGGAGCTCCCCCGTCTTACAGGAAAAAACGAGAGCATGCAATCAGCTAGATGATGTGCCTGGTAAATGGATTTGTCTTGTTAATGAGCTTTCTTCTGCAGGTGTTTGAACAACTCATGCGTCCGAGCACATCATCAGTAACCTTGAAAACCAGAAGTCAATATTTGAGCAAAAAGTCCTTGCCCAGGGATGGAGGGGAACGTAAAGCTGCAAAATCCCCACGGGCGCCCTGGCTAGCTGATGCCTAGGCATGCTTGACGTGCTGTTATTTAAATAGGATTAAGCACACAGTGACGGGAGCGTGTTTAAAAGTTCCTTCAAGAGGAGCCCTCCTCACTATTTTCACCTGCATTTCATCATCCTGCTGTCTCGGCTGACGGCCGCGGATCAGATCCCAAGGCCCAAATATGCTTTAACAAGGCGTCTCGCCGGGCCCCGTGGATGGGCTCGAGTTTCCTTCCTGGCACTTGGCAAACGAAGTGCAAATTGCATTCGTGGGCCCATCTGCTGAGACGGCGATTCCTCCCCGTCGGAGAGCGCAGGCAGGCTGACGTGCCGTTAATACCTTGTACCTTTTAAATAAATCATTTGCTGCGCACACAGATCCTGCTGCGATATTTTTCATTTAGGATGGTGCTCCTCCGAGGGCATTGCAGCAATATGAAGTTTGCCTCCATATGGAGGCTGGGGTTGTTTGTCCCGTTAATTAGCAGCCAGCGCAAAGCAAATGTGCTAATGAAGCCTTCGCGCCGCCCTAAATGCCTCGCACGCCGATATCTTACCTGTGGAATAGGAAAATTATCCTGGTGGATAGAAAAAGCAGGTCTGGGGAACGAGGAAGCTGAAGCTCTGCCTTGGCTGGCCGGCACCGCGACTTCTGGAGCATCTGCCAGCCCCTATCCTTCCCATCCAAGCGTTTTTCCCTTGGCAATTTGATGGGAGTGCAGCATTTTGTGGGAATGTGGCAGCTCTGCCAAAGCCATTGGCAGAAATAAGGCAGAATTAAGACTTCTACCTGTGGATCTTCTGCGTACCCCTCACACTCAGCTCTCAGTGGCGAAGACCAAACGCCGCTGCCTCCAAAGGTTCACGTGCAGGGTGGCATCGGCCCAAAAAGCACCTCGTGCTCTTTCCTTGTGTGTGGCCAGAGGAGTGGGACAGCAACACCAGGTCCTTTACAGCAGGCAGGACCTTGGTCTGCTCTTCAATGGTCCTTCTGTGCAGCAACAACCTCAAAGATGCCAAAATAACTTCCCTCGCCATAAAGCTGAGTACTGAGGACAACTGCAGAGAGAAGCAAGGATAGACCCATGGGAAAAAAACAGGGAATAGCCAAAAGATTCATTCATTCTATTTAAGAGTAGTGTGGCATATATTCTATAATTATATAGAATATTCTTAAAAAGAATAGTAAGAATAAAAATATATTTTTTTAATTTTGGAACTTGCAAACATGTAAATTCAGCCTGCAAAATCCCAAACTGAATGCCTGGTCAAACTCACTCCTCCTTGGTATCCTGTGGAGAGGATTAAATAGGTATTTCCTTAAATAAACTTTAATTAGTACTTCTTCAGTGTTCAAGATCCAGGCACAGGATGTTCTTTTCCTGCTCCCTTCCCATCTCCCGTGCTGATATCTCACAGCTTTTGTTTATCTGCTAGTTGTGTTATTACCAGCCCCGACATGCTCCAGTGGCCTCACTGATCCAGGAGTGCTGAAAAACACAAACATGGGGAATGACAATGCTGGTGGCTTCGGGAAACGGAGCAGCCAACAAACTGCACTTTCAAATGGCAATCAATATTAACTTGCCTCCCGCTTCAGAGCGAAAATAGATTGGGCAAACGGTATCAGAGAGCTGCCTCTGTGTGACTCTTCTACAGGCATGTTTCTCCTCTATTCCATTTATGATTCCAGAGGTTGTTCCAGCTGTTTAATAACCTTTTAATGTCATCAGAGAATTTACTAGCACAGCAGAATACTTTTTTTTTGAGCTCACAGAAATAAAGGTTTGATCAGTGAAGAAAGACGATGCTTTCAAAAAGACATCACATTAAGCTAAAGGATCCCTGTCGACTTGGTGAAGCCCAGAGAAAATGTGCTTTAGCCACATGAAAATCAGTGCAAGAGTCAAAACACACGTGATTTTGGTATGTTTTGTGAGGAAGACCCGAGCTGCAGAATGAGATGCATAGAAAAACCCTTGAAAAAAGCTCAAAAAGCCTTGAAAAAACATGTCCCTAGCTCAGGGTCAGGACCATCTGAGTCTCTACAACATCCCACTGAGACAGGTCTTGCTTGCCCTCATAGACATCTCTGATGGGGTTTATGTAACCTCTTCAGACCATCTAGTCCAGGTTCTATTGCAAACTATTAGAAATCATTAGTCTAACGATTAGCCTAAATTTCCCTTGCTGCAATCTAAGCCAATTAACTTTTGCCCTGGCATGGAGAAGCAATCGCTCAGCAGCGCTCGATACACTGCGAGCCTGGAGTCTCACATCTCCCTTATGTCTTTCCTCCTCTAAAGTGGACCAGCACAATTAACTCAACCTTCCTTCATAGCTCATGATTTCTTGACCTCTCATTTCCCCTGGTCTCCATTTCTGCACTCCCTCTGATTAGTCCTCACCTTTTCCAAAACCTGCTGCCCAACTACCAGTGCTAAGTGGAACTGAGAGTTATTCCACTCATCTTCGGAGCTGTCCTCCCCTTTCCACATCCTCGTGTAATGTTTGCCTCCTGTGAACCACCACCCATCGCTCCCCGGCTCCTTCTCTGAACAACGACCACTAATTACCTCATTAGCCTGAAGCTCTGCAGCTAGAGAACAACTACAACTGCTTAACGAGAGAAGCTACAGAAAATTCATGATGTTTTTGGTAGATCTAGGCAACCAAATTAGCTCCTTGGACCACAGGTCACAACCGTTACCCGTTGGGATGGTTCACATGCTGGCCTGGCTCCTTCCTTGGCTGGATGCCTCCCAAGTCACAGAATCACAGAATATTTAAGGTTGGAAGGGACCTCTAGAGATCATCTAATCCAACCTTCCTGCTCAAGCAGGCACACCTAGAGCATGTGGCACAGGGTGGCCACAGATGTCTCACAGATGAGCTCCTCCAAGTCTAGGTTTGGCATCTCAAGCTTCAGCATACACCTCCAAGAGGTTGTTGGCCACCAGCCAGGAACCTCACAGCCCTAGGGATGCAACGTCAATGCACAGTCAGGTGTCGTGGTCTGTAATGCTACGTACCCTCTGGAGTCAAGTGAAAACGCCCTTGTTATCATTATTACTATCAAGCTGCAAAAGACAGAATTGGGTGCAGTCAGCAAGGATAACGCTTATTTCCTAGAAAAACACTATATTTGCTTCTGTTTTCTCACCAAATCATTCCCCTGCATCTCAGAAAACATCTGAATTGGCACTGCCCTAATTATCTTGGACACAACTCCTCTTTATTTCTTGTTCATTAAAATGAGATTTGACTAAAATGGCATAAAATAACACTAGCAGCAATCGAGACAGACAGAAGTCTTCCAGATGTACTCAGAACAGGTTTTACATTCAGTACTTCTGGTTTGACAAGGAGGTATTGCAAGTAGGCAGCGATGGCCTCAACATGTGTATACCAGCACCTTTGAGCACAGCAGCGTTTAAGATGTGTGTAAATAATGCATATTTTTTTATGAGTTCTTAGTTTTAATAGTGACCCAGCTGAATGACCAAGAAAGATCTCCCCATACTTCCCATTCTCAATACAGCTTCCAATTAACATAAATATCTTTACTGCCTACTAATACCCACTCTTATTTATCTACTACTGTTGGCTACCTATTGCTTTACCCTCCGCGACCTGCTCTTCTTCTCACACTTTTCAGACTAACAAAGATTGTAAACATCCCAGGGGGACTTCCACCATCCACAGCAACAGTTGTCCTAGGGTCAGGACACCTCAAGTTGTGAGCTTCTAGGTCTCAGCCAAAAGTGGTTTCCTGGTGAAACAGAAGCAACAAAACTTTGTAATTAACCTGAAATCTTCCACTGGCACAAAATTCAAGTGCTTTTGCCAGAATCATTAGTAATTTGCAAGCTCTGTTCAGCAGGAGAGCCACGGAGATTTGATCAAATGTGCACTTTCCAGGAAACGACAGAGGCTACTACAAAGGGAAAAAAAAAAAGGAGGGGAAAAAAAAGAGAGAAAAGTGTTTCAGTGCTTCAAAATTCATTTGCTCAAGTAAAGGCACTTGGAAAATGCCTTACTCCAAAGTCTGGTACTCCTCACTTCCACTGCACAGAACACAATGTCAGATCAAGAAGCTGAGTTTCTGTCAAATTAGTCTACCTTAAAAACAAAAATGTATCTGAAGTGCTGGCATTTTGGGCAGAAATTCCAGTCCCTCTCCTCCTCATTTTTTTTGGAACATTTCTAAATGTAGGGAGCAAAAAGACACAGGAAGACACCAAGCCAAAAGAATTAGAAGGCCTCTTTGAGGATTTCTTGCCACCTGCACTAGTATCACAGTTTGTTCTACCTTTATGAGAGAGGGGTAAAATGAAAAGCTCATGGAGTCTTCTCAGTACTGTCAATGTTAACTATGAAAAATGAAGAAAAACCCAGCAACCCTTAGAAATGAGCATATATTGGTAAAACACAGAATTCTGAAATTCCCCTCTATATGCTGCTGGGGTGATGGACACACGTAAGGTAGGCAAGAGAAAGAGAACTCACAAAAGTGTAGCAAATCTGGAGATCATTTTGATTAATCTGTCCAGAGTATCTTCAAGTAATTTGTGATTCAAAACCTGTTAAAAACGGGAGATTGTTACAACATTTTGTCAAGGCAAGGAAAGATGTGGATGAGCTGCCAAAAGACAATATTTGTCCTGTAACTTTGCATGTACTGGGAGTTTCCAGTTAACTGGAGCTTAAGATAATTGAATTAAAAAGCTATATAAGTGACAGATCTGTAATTTGAAGAGGAAAGAATGGGCTGAGCCACAGATAACTCATACAGATTTTTTTTTTCCCTATGATTTTAATTTGTTCATTTGAACAAGTATAAATACAAAGCAGAACTTTTTCCTATTTCTGATGGTTCACTGCCGGGTACCTTTGCATACAGCTAGCCGGGAATCCTACTGTGATTCCAACAGCTCTTGACTTCAAAAGATTTTCCACGTGGGATCAGATCATCCAAATGACATGTTGACATCTATCAGGTACACAGGTGGATCAGAGCTGAGGATATCTGTACGTCTGCTCATCACTAATCCCTAGGCGACACAAATAGCTGCCTGATTATGGTAAGTGAATTGATTTTTGTTTTTAAGTCTGAAACAAGTTTTACCATTTGTTTGCTTGCTTGCTGCATTTCTCTCACCTTGAGCAATTCAGTGAAAATCTGCATCAATCCCCGTGCTCAGAGAACTGCTGCTTCCCCGAGGATCACGTGGGATTAGAAGATAGCGCAGGCTGGCAGGAACTTCAGGAAGCCTCTAGTCCGACCTAGCCAGACCCAGAGGGTCAGCTTTGGGGTGACATATCATTCAGAGCTTGACACTTCCAGAGATGGAGAAGGAACAACTGCCCAGATGGGGAAAAGGCCCAGTCTGTCCTTGTTTAAGGTCACATGTGCTATCTCTAACCTTCCCCAACACATCGGCTCCATGGCTCCAACACCTGCTCCATGGAAAAGCCAGCTTGGAAAACACTGTCCAATACAGACTACAGTCTGAGGAAATTCAATACATTTTAGTTTTGCTGTCAAGTCTCTCTAATGTTGTGTTTTTTATTAGTCTCTGACCTAGCCTTCTGCCAACATGAATACTGTTGAGGACCTCATATTTTATCTACCTCCAAACCAGGTTGCAGCCCTTACAAAAGAGAAGGTCCAACAACCCCAAAAGTACCTGGGTTATTATTTTTTTAATGGGCAAAGATTAATGTTTTGCCCTATGAGCACACTATATCTGGCAACAGGAGTTCTATTTATTCATTCCACCTACCGAACGCTGGGACATGAAATCAGTACAAGAGATAAAAATGGATGCTTTTATGCATATGTTATGAAATTTATGTACGCACCTTTGCTCACATTGTTCCAAAGGGAAAATCTTTCACAGTAGGCATCGGCTGCTTAATTAGCACAGAATAATTAAAACTCACTGCAGGGAAAATTCCCTCGCCCCACAGCAATTATGTATTGAGGGTTCGTGGCTATTGCGTGCACGATTCAAAAACAACTTTTGGGTAGCTTACCGAAAGCACGAGCTGCTCATTTTGCCTTGTAATGGAAAGGCTCCTCTAGCAACTCAAAGTTAACCCAGGGAATAAAAAAAAATAATCTAACAGCCATCAGTAAAGTCTAATCAAGCAATATATTAACTACTTTCACTTCATTTTTCGGGGTCAGCTCCTTTGATCACTCACGCTGATTTATGTAGATTTTTGGACCCAAAGAAATAAATTCACTATAATTAGACAGCAAGAGCCGCTTCAAAGGTCGTTAATAATAATGAATTAGTTCGGTCACTGTCAATGGAAACTCATATACTGTATACTTTTTCACTGATCATAAATATATAACCAAATTCCAACAGATCTCAGACTCTTAATTAATTTAGTACCTTATAAATAAGGTAAGAATTAGTTTTCCAGTCTGATCTGCAAAATGTCAAAATTCTCCATATGAATGTGTTTTTAGCAGGAATATGGCATGTGGCTGTGAGCCAACAGAAAACAAAGGGTCTGACATCACCATGAAAAGATTTTAATTAAGGCTTTGGGGTGAAATTTGAAAAATGTGAATCATTTGTTTATTTTACACTGAGCCGCTTGCCTTACTTTGCTGTCAGGACTGCAATGCCCGTTTTCCTCTCCATTTTGCTTTAAGGTGAGTATTAAAGGAAAGCCTAAAGCAGAAGGAAAAGGAGTCAATAACAGCAATATAAAACATGGGTATACAAGTTGTACCCAAATACATGAGCAGAAGGTGGGAGGAGATGGAGGGGAGGTTTACATTAAGCAACTACAAGACCATTCATTTCACCTTCTTCCCAAAGCTGGGCTTGAAAGAACCTCAACCCTCCAGGCTGGCCCCAACCACAGCCATGATCTTTGTCCAACTTTTCAAAAAATAACCCTGAGACATCTCAAAAATGGCATAAGGATCTCACTCTACTCTCCTCACCAGACATGTTATCCTAAATATTGCCTTAAGCCAAATCTAAGTCTTCTCCCTTTGAATCCACCCCTTGAATGTAAATCCTTCAGGGCAGCTGCATTTTCAGGAATGGGTCTGATGGACGAGTAACAAGTTAGCAGTTAATTAAGAAATCAACAAGAAAATGCAAGTCTCTTGCTGATGTGGCAAGGGCACGAGGCAGAAACTTTGGGTATTCTCCCATAACAGCAAGGAAGGGAGGTGGGAAGTCTCATGGAGGCTGGGCGGTCTCGCTTTTCTAAAATTTGCAAACAGCACCAAATACCAACCTTGTGCTGGTGAATAAAACCAACTAACTAAAGCCCCACACTGCCCCGATGGATTATTTTACTGTCTCTTTCAATAAGCTAGCATGACAGGGTCTCAGCTAAACAGACTTTTACAGCCAGCATTAAAAAATTCCCAAAAAAACATATTTAAAAGCGCCATTTCTGTCCCATTCATTAGAGACAGCCCCATTGCTATTCACATGTACCACAGTAAATCAATAGCCAAGCCAGGCAGTCGGCAGCCTGCTGAAGCAGAACGTGCCAAACTCACTTTATTAACTCCTGGGAAGCTTTTGGGGGCTGAAATGGGAAGCAAATCCCCTTTTTGTGTTGCTTAAACCAATTTATAATGGGCAAAATTACATCAAGATACCATAAAGAGATTTGTACAGCAAAACAGAGGCTGAATTACTGTAACATTTTCCAACTCAATTAAATGATTGAAAAACTCCTTTAATAGGAGCCACTGTGGTCAGGTATATCACACTGTAAACTAAATTGTTGCTGCATATAGAGATTGCCATGATACATAATCCATACACATGCTGATGGATTATGATTATAAATGTAATTCTTCTTGGTCTGGCTCCATTAAGCAACAGGGAATTACTCCCATTTCTTCTGCAGCAGCTGAGACCCAGATGCCACTTTACATCTCAAGATCCTGAGGATGATTTTACTGTACATTTTAGGAAGCACTGAAGTGAAGCAGAATAGAAATTCTGCTAGGCCAAGAAAGTTAAAGACACTGGAATAAGTCTTCTCCTGGGGAAGAATTTGACCTGCATGTAGTCAAAGGGAAGCCAGTCTTATCCATGCTTTTCCACCTCATACAAACAAGCAACAAGGCTTAAATTACTTAAATTTCTAGCCAATACACAAGCATACTGTAAGCTAAACCTAGTGGTAGGTAGGCTCTCATTATCAAATTTGGGTCTGCTTCATTCTGAAATACAATATAAAGGTGAAGTTCTTACTTCCCAAGCACCTTTTCCATTACAAATATGTCCAAATGGAAATTCAGCTGGTTAAAAGAGATAAATAACTGGAGGAAAAAATTTCTAAATCTTCTGGAGCAATTCAAAATAAAATACTGTTCATCTCACCAGAAACAATAATTTCTGCATTCCATCTATTCCATCTATTCCATCTATTTCAATGTTAAAATTGGTCGTAAATTTTGGCTTTAAAAGTAAACCTTCATAAGTGCTTAACAGAAATAAAGGTGCCATGTTCCCTATTAGCATTAAATAATGCAACGTAAAGACCTGCCAGGCCGAAAAGGACCTTTGCAATGAATCAGCAGGACTTCCTGCACAACCCAAGCTTCCTCGAGAAGCTCCTTTTTTCATCTCAGGATGCTCCCTCCAATGCAAAATCCAAAACCATACCCAGGTCAAAGACTGACATCAAACAGTAAGCACCCTAGCCATGCTCTGCTACTTCTTAAGTATAAATATTCCCACACCGTGCCTGTCTGCCAGCCTGAAGTTGCTTGGCTTAGAGCAGAAAGTCTCAACTGCCTGCCCAACTTGGATGCACTTCTTAATTTCCCATCTGACAGGAAACATCAGTAAACGCTGCTATAAAAAAGCCAAGTGAAATGTTTTCTCATCAAATCTGGCCTCTAAAAATCCCGCTTGCACCTGAACCAAACCCCAGCATGAAGAGTGCATCTCTAAAACATCCCTCTTGTCTAGCCAAAGCTGCTGGGAACGTCCCCATAGAACATATGTTCAGGACTATTAATGGTATCACAGGAAATGAAAGCTCAGCAACACGTTTCCGCCAAGCAGAAAGCCCAGATGTTACCTCAGTGAGGCGGGTTTCTGGTTCCCCTTGCGCTAGTTTCTCAATAACCATTTCATCCCACACTGGGTGTTGTGACCCCCAGAAAGGTGCCAAGAAGAAACATCTTTACGTTATGCATATGCTGAGGTAGGAAGGTTCACCAAGCCCAAGAGAGTATTTTAAAAACAAGCAAGATAAGGAAGGTTTCTGTAGAGCAAAGATGATGATGTTGTGGAAAGGCAGAGCATCCAAGAAAGTCTGCTGAAATCCTTCAGTAAAAGGTGCCACAGAAAGGCTCAGTTTGGCAGAGACATGATGACTGGATAAAATAACAGCAAGACAAACTAGGAGCTATGCAATTAGGTGACCAACATAGACACAAGGTGATAGATTCCCAATTTTGGGTAAAGTTCTTCTGAAGATGCCAAAGAGACTGATGGGCAAACCTAGCCACTGATTAGGAGAGAAACAAGCACTCTAATTTCACTGCATGCCCAACACAGAGAAGCTAGGTGTGCTGACCCTGGTCCAGACCATAGACCACCATCACCAACATGGCCATTTGCAAACACCAGTTGAGTAGGGCACAAGAACGTGTCCTTCCCAGTGCTGCCAGGCTGAACTGCTGATGGGCAGAGAGGTCTGTGGTCAGGGGCCAATTAGCGCATGAATGAGATGGCAAGGTCAATGTTTGTATGAATGTGTATTGACACTGTAGGCTAGCTGAGAAATTGAGGTGTAAATGCAACCTTGATAATGGACTTAAAAGATGGGATATTGTTTTATGTGATACAGAACAGCACAACTCAAACAGGTGACTCAGCCACCAGTCTTGAAGAAAGTCCTTAGTTTCTGGAGCTTTAGTTACATGCAGCTCCTTCAATGTATGTTTTAAGGATCAGGCTATTCAAGCAAACACTTGAAATATGCTTTTGCTAATACTAGAGATGTCAACACACTCGTGAGAATGCTGGAAAGAGCCTGAAAAGCACTGACAAACCACGCTGAGCACAGCGAGTAACTACAGGTAGGAATGCAAATGTCACAAAGAGATCACCTATAGATAGACAAAGTAAGGGTAGATAACTGTTCTGTCCTGGCTTTGACAGGAAGGATGAAAAAGAGGAGGCCCCTGGGTTGCAGAGCCTTCATCAAGAAGGACTTCGTAAAACACAGTCATCTTGTTACTTTGGTCATGCGCTGAGAAGAAGAAAAACGCAAAAAAAAAAAAGGGGGGGGTGGGGGAGAGAAAAAGAGAAAAGCTCTCATGCCTTAACAAAAGCATGAATTGTTCTATCTAACACCTAAGTCTACAAGTTGGGTTGTTCATATTAACTCTCATAGCTGAATTAAAATTTATTCCTTTGCTTTAAAATAAAATCGCATTCCTTGTGCCCCCTTTTTGGCTCTTCTGAAAGATGTGGTGGGAGGATCGATGGCACGGAAGTGGCAGGAACGAAATGCCCTGCAGTCTGGGAGCACGCGCTTCTCTAATTGCAGATTTTTCCTTCTCCAGTCGCAGCAAAATAGAGCAACTGATGACTACAGCTGGGTGAATGCTGCAATCATTACCCTTGTTATAATGATAGATTTCAATACCAGCCGCAATCCTCCATCTCGCTGGAGGGTTTCACGATGGCCATGGATTATGCTGAGGAAATGCTACTCCTAATTTTGTTCTTAATGGCGTGTGAAAATCTTGCGACGCGGTAGGGGCTAGTTGTCACGTTGAGCGCCATTTCCACCGGTCAAAGACCAGGTGGGTTTCAAAGGAGCTCCTTCATCAAAGGAGCCCACTCCAGCCTGGGGTGACAAGGAACGGTGGGTTTCTTGCCCAAGGCAGATGAAGCCATCAGATGAGCAGCGAAGCTCCGTCACATCGGCGTTGGGCGAAGCACTTTTCATCACAGGTCGCACGAGGCCGTACGACCGAGCCAGTCTGGCCTGCCAAGCATTTGCAACCAGCATAATTAAACTGAAACAGATCAATAGCACAGCAGTAATCCAAAGTCAAATCTTAACGAAGTGGAAAAAATAATACTTCAGTTTTCCCGACTTAGCCTAATAAACACAACACACTTATTCTGAGGGGCAGAAAAAGTATGTTATTTTTTTCTATTTGAGGATGGGCGTTGTGGATAAAAGACTTTTAACTACAGATTACTCCAAACCGGCTGAGAGTACAATAGGAATAACACAAATGTGGTATGCCAAAGGTAGGAGCCTTTGACTCTTCCATCAGCATTTTTATTGAAAATATAATTTCCTTTTATATACATATATATATTATTATTATATATTATATATTATATATTATATATTATATATTATATATTATATATTATATATTATATATTATATATTATATATTATATATTATATATTATATATATTATTAGTATTATATCTATTTCATTTTTTTTATATATATGTGTGTGTGTGTATATATATATATATAAAAAAAACTTCTGTTCCCTATACGCTGAAAAATATATACTGTGCACCCAGCACTCCTCTCTCACTGTTTGGGACCCTTGGGAAAGGGTGAATATTTTCAAAGGGGACAGTTACCCTGGCAAGCTGGATGCAGAGCAGAGCAATGGAGTCAAAAAGGTCCTTGTCTTAAATTGCCAAAGCACGCAAAGCTGAAGTCAACCCCAAATTTCCACCCCGAATCAGTGAACTCTGGCCAAGACATTGGGAAGTCCTCAGTTCATGCACAATTTCCAGCCCATGCCAATGTATTTCTGAAGTCATTGGACCAGCTCATCAGCAAGTTTCATTACATTTATCCATTGAATGTGGTTGAGCACAGTCAGGAGAAGACATTGCCTAACGAAGGGGAAGAGTCCAAACCCATTCGTTAGGAAGGATTCACAAAAGATCCTCCTGCTGTCCATCAACATGGGAAATTGGGAATAGTCCCATCAGTTCTCAGCAATAAACCTAATCCATACTGCACTGTTGCCCTACTTCATTTTAGCACTGCAAAATAGCCAAAGCTTTAGAGAATAAACCAGCCATCTGTGCCTGCAGGTGTTTACAATACAGGATAAATTAAGAAGTGACAAGGCATTGAGAAGGTTATAGTTGAGTAATTACCATGGAAAACTCAAAATCTTATGCACTAGCTCACCTACCAAAGACAGAGCATCTTTGCCCGTCCTTTTAAAATCAGTTTTTACTCTTATCTAATTTGCCCTTCTGCTTGCCTGAAGGACATTGCCTCTCATCAAACACAGACCATTTGCAGCAATTAAGACACATCAATACCTCTGCTTTTTTTTTTCTCTCTTTTTTTAATTTAATTGATGCAATAAATCCAGTTACCAGCATTGTGTGCCTCTCTCCATCTACAACAGCCTGCTGTGTCTTCTGGACCATCAGGCTCTTTTCTTTTTACTTTCCTAAGTGTTCAAACATGGACATGGTGAAAGGCAATGCACCAAGAAAGTTAAGCTCAGATCACCACATCCTGCTTCCCACATAGATCCAGCTCCAAGAAAGCCACTGGCATTTTGCTTTGACTTCTCCAAGTTGAGGACCAGCCTCCAATTTCCTTAGACCTTATATCTCCTTAGCACAGAAGACGTAGAGCAATTGTCACAACAGAGGAGTAAGCAGCAAAGAGGGTGACCTCCAGCAGAGCAGAAAGACAGAAAACAAAAATGCTAAAAATTAAATATATAGCAAGATGAAAAATAACATCAAACTTGGACACAGGTTATCTTTGCAAAGTAGATGTGATTAATATGTCATATACTGGCCGGTGTGCAGAGGAACCAAAAACAGTGATTTACAGCTAAATTATTTTTGCTTTATTACATTATATGGAATTAACTGTACTAAGATGCAAATCAACACAAGCGCTCTGACTATTCCTCATAAAGGATTTGCTCTTACCCTTGAACAAGAGCAAGCTGGCAGACAACAAGATCATTTTAAACACGCTTTTACCCTGTCCTACCCAAAAGGGGAGACCCAGATCTAGATCAGGTACCATGCAAAATTTCCCAGAAAGGAAGAATATTTCTAATATGGAGTATATTTCTTAGGTTTTGAAGTAAAACCTCATTTTCTAGTCAAATCCAAGTAATCAGGACACTTGCCCATTTGATTTTAGATCCTAACCAACCAGGGGCTTCTGGGGAGCTGACTTTTGTGTATATTTCCTACCTAACCTAGGAGAATTTGGATTTTCCTGTAGAGGAAGACCCCACCACTTCATGACTCTGTATAGCAAGAGGCAAATATTTACATGCAATACATTGCACAGAATTTCAATTATTATCCTGCTGTTTCACAATCACCCAAAAATATTAGCTAGGGCAATGAAGACTCACAGCAGCTTTGCAATATTTTTTGCCTTTTTTACGTCAGACTGTTATGATTTTAGGAGTCTGAAACAAACCTCACCTGGATGAGAGAGAAACAAATGGCCCTGCATGAGCAAGTTTTCAGAGTTTAGCTGGGATGCTGCTCAACTAGGCTCATACTTCACTGGTGCCTCTCCTTGTCACACTCAGGTCAACGGGAGCTTGAAATTAACTCAAGGTATGTAGAAAGTTCAGAAAAGGAAGGCAAGAAAACCCGATCCTTTGGTGGGGGTCCCACAGGTCTCATCCTGTCTGCTCTCTGAACGCCAAAAAGAAATAAAACACTGTTTACCACCACGGTTATGACAAATGCAAAGGAAAGAAGTATACGATACACACAATTACTGCCTTGGGTTTCCTTGCTGCCTTGCCTTTTTTTTTTTTTTTTTTTTTTTTTTTTTCCCCCTTCCCCAGATAGGAGAGGAATGGAAATCTACTTTCTTGCAAGAGATCAAATAGAAAGAGAACAGATCTATGGCCAAAAAAAAAAAAAAATGCACACAAATAATTGGTCTGAGCAGAAATTTGGTATCTTAGACAAGCAGCTAGAGGATGCAAATTATGAAAAATAAATGAAGCAGAGATGTGAAGAAATAAATGCAGGTAAAAATGCATGGCATCAGTCCTACAGGCTTAGACTTTCTTAAACTTACACACATTGACATTAATAGGACTGCCCTACGTAATATACATTTAGAACTGCAAGGTGGGCGCCTCATTCTTCAAACCATAATCTTGGAGCTCCTCCCTGAAGTTACGCTCTCCCCATAGGAGCCAGGTGACCTGATGTAAGGTTTGGGTCAGTCTCAGTTTGTACAGCTTTGGTGGAGGAAGGTTGTCTGAAGCACCGCGGTTTCTTCTGGTGGTATCTCAACACCAGAGATAAAACATCACTTCCTTTTGACTTGGGGGAAGATATTTGCTATGGACTGGCACTCCACAATTTCTTTTAAAATAGTAGTTTTCCTTCGCTGAGGTTGCCCAAACATCAGGGATAGAGGCTACGAGGTGGTTCTGGAACACAAACAGGTGAAATCCTTTGGCTTCATCTTGCATCTTGGGGCAGAGATCAGTACATGGAAACAGTCTCCAGCCCATAAAAATCCCTAGGCCTCTGGTCCCTGCCAGCCCGGCCACCTGCCTGCCCCAGCCCCCAGGGCTGTCAGGGAGCTTCACCCATCAGTTTCACCTCCAGCTTCATCTGCTTGAGCCTTCACCACCCCCTGAGCAACCTGCTCCAGAATTTTGGGAGCTACAGAGATGTCTCCCTGCCGCCTCTTCAACTTGGCTCCCTTCTCCCTTGTGTGCTCAGTCCGTGGCAGCATGTGCAGCAGCAATCCCCAGCTCAGCCTTCGCCTTCAGCTTCAGCTGCCTCTCCGTGTGAGGAGAGCCCTGCCTGCTCCACACAGGCTACTGCCTTTCACCCAAACACACGCAAAAAGTAGTATTTAATCTAAAACTGCTAAGGTAAAATCACTTCAGAAAGCTGCACTGAGAACAGAAAAAAAATCAATACTGCTCCTTTTTGCCCCTAGAAGTTATTTTTCCTCCATGGCGTCCACTAGGCTGAGGGGAAGGCCTGTGCATTGGACGGGTTGACCCAGGCCAGTGCTGACTCGGCCTCCCCATGGCAGCCTGAAGTGCTGCTGGGTTGACTTGGAGCTCAACACCCTGCTGTATCTTCAGCCCCAAAGCAAAACCCTCTTGAAATGCTCATCTTTCACCAGCTGCCTCTGCCCACATGTGTCACCTTCATGTGAAATCCTCTCACCCCAAGTGCTTATGGTGTCCCCACGGTTCCTCACGAGCTTGGGCCAACGTCCAAGATCACAGCGAAACCAGGAGCCTTGCAAGGGATGGTTTTTATTCTTGTTGCTCTCATACCCAGCCTTTCCAGGGCTGTCCAATCGCAAAGTCAGTCTGCTGCTAAGAAAAAGCAAATTAACATGCCAGGAGTTGCGACCGAGAGCACCCACACAGGTGCTAATGGCTTTTAATTAAAGCAGTCGCTTCACACCTTTAATTAATTTGTCATAACGTTCTCGAGTGTCACAGCACGAAGATGGATGGCTTTGCTACCCCCGGCTCAGCAGAAAGCGGCGCGGATCCGGCCTATCCTGCCGGCATTCAGCGAGGAAAAATAGGAACCAATGCAGAGTGCTCCAACCGGAGCAATTTGCCCACACCTGGGAGAAATACTGACCACGGAGTGCCCAGGGGGGCAGAACAAATATACAGAATAACCACGTACCAATAAAAATAGCAAGTCTGCTACTACAAATAGCTACCATGCATATAAGTTGACACAAATCACATTTTTTCATGCTGGCTCCCTACAACTTCTGCCTCTGAACTAAGCAATTTGAGTGATCCAGATGTTGTTCTTTTTGCAAACCAACAGGCTTTTCGTCCAGATACGAAACATCAAAACCCTTCTGAGCTTGCTGGCTTAGCGTGTGCCGAAAAGTAGATGCGGGAAACTTTCTTAGCTGTGTGTCAGCACTTGTCTGCAGCGCGCACGGAGCGGACTTGCTGATGCAGCAGATCGGAAGCTGTCTAATTGCATCAGATTCCTCGCTGAAAAGGCTTTTTAACTACCCTCAAATATCATCAAGGCTGAGACTAAGTACATGTTTGAATATTTTCTTCAGTTCTCTCACAACAAAAATGCTGATCGGGGTATTCTTGCATCTATGATTGATCTCCCCTTCGCTCTCCCCCCTCCGAAAAAAATATAAAAGGCAAAATTTTAATCCCAAAGTAAACATACAGATGAGATTCACTCCAAAGAAGGCAGTTTTGTACGGCACTGATTTTTATAAAGATTTTCCAGTATTTTATCTTTGTGAATGTTTGCTCGTGAACAGACACCAAAGTGAACTGGAGTCTCGCTTGCTGATATATAATTTGCAGTTATTTTGGTGGTTTTGACCATCTTTTACCTTGCAATTTGTTCCCACCAGTAAGTATTTGATGAGTAGCTGATCACTTTCTTCAGATCTGTTTTCCTCTTCGCAGTATCAAGCTTTTCCCACCTAGCCCTTTGCAGCTATACCTCCTGCCTGCATCACTTCACACAGTTCTCATCATCTTCATTCCCAGCTCACTCAATATGTTCAAATCTGCTCTTCTGGTAAAGGAGTTCAGAAGAAAAATCACAAAAAAAAGGCAAAAAGCTTTCAGCAAAAATACTGAAAGAGAGTGCCCAAGGCACCAGCTGAAGCTCCTCTTGATGACTCTGCTACCTCTTACCTTAATCTTTGCTGTGGTTGCTGTAGTGCAACGCTAGAAGGGCACAACTGGTCAGTTCCAAAACGCTGTTGGTATCAAAGCCATCGGGCACGGTGACCTTGGTGCTGTCCTGCAAAAGGGCTCTCTTCTCTCCATTTGTATGGCCTGCAGAGACCTTCCAGTGTCACCCACCTTCTGCTGGCAGCCAGGACGTCCCCTTTTCACTGCTATGCTGCCATGTAGCTGAGCTCCTGCAGGATATGGGAGCTCACAAAGTTTGTAGAAGACAGACCACTAGACACCTAGAAGAGCAGGGCTGGCTTGAGGAAGACACAGCTGGAACTGCAGAAATGGTAACGGAGATTAAGAGTTCGAAGAAAGACACAGGCCAAGTGTCCACGGTGGCAGGAGAGGCAGCAGACCTCTATAATTACAGGTTTGGGTTAACGATGATGGACGGGACAGTAGTCGGGATGTGGTGGGGGCAATACAGGATGGAAAAGGAAACTGATGGAGAGTATTAGTGCTCATAACGTGAGAGAGAGGAATACTCCAGGAGGGAGACAGTAGTGTAGAGGGAAAGAGAAGGCAAGTCATTGAGGAAACAAAACTAAGGGACCCATGACAGCATCATCTACTATGTGTAGAGCCCTCCTATTCCTTGGCTGCCCTCAGCCCATGAAAAACCATGTAAAGACGCTTGTTTTTCCATGACTAGCCTCATTTTCAACTTGCAGTGTCATTAAGGAGGACTTGGCTACCTCCTCTTTATTCTTTCTTTCACATTCTTCGTGGAACCACTTTTTTCTTTTACACATCTCCCATCTTTGACCCAAAGTGAAGAATTTCTTACAGTCCATCAGTGTTCAGCAATCCAGACCCAAGCAGGAGCAGCAAAGCTGGATTATTCCCAGGCTGTTGTTCTGCTCCCTTCATGGCTGAACATAACTTATAATTAGTGATCAAGGCAGCCACGAGGGCTTTGAATCTCAATGGGGAAAACAGCGGAGGAGCCTCCTTGCTCTGATTTATTCTCTGTGGGAAAACCCATTAGCTAAAGCTCATCACACTTTCCCCTCATTACTGACCTTGGCAGCGTGAGGCAGCAAGACCAGCACCTTGGGTACGAAGGGAGGGAGAGAAGATGCCCACCAGACATCAGAGCACATCAGACTGCTCTTCTGCTGCAGGTGGTGGTGGAGAAGCCGATGCAGCCCCCTCTGGGGCATTTTACAAGACTGTTTTACTTCCATCACCCAATAATTTGTCTTACCTTACAGAAAATATTATGGCCAAGGTTTTGACTTGCTGCCCGGCTCCTTGTACACCAAGTCTTCACACATGCTGGGCCCTTGCACAAACTATAAATGAACCTTCTCTCTTCTATGTGCACCCCAAAGGGAGAGATTGCACTGGCTTTTTGATGGCCTGAACAGTGATGCCCTGATTATGCTTTAAAAAAGGAAAAAAATAAATGTAACTCATATCCCATTGGTCCAGTCACCTGTGCCCCCAGATCAGGTTTGGTCCAGGATGTGATGAAATACTGCCTCATTTAGAGTAAAAAATGTATTGGACAGCCATGCAAAAGCCTGCAAATCAGTGCCATGCAATGGCAAGAAAAATAAAAACACAGAAAGGAGATATTTCAGGTGGCGGATCCAAAGCAAAATACCAACATTAGAGGTATAAAAACACTAAGGAAAGAAAAAGGCTGAGAATGAAGAGACAGCAACTCAGGGAGGTGAAGGATCCGTTCATTCTAAAGAGTAACCAGGACCAGCATTTCCCCACCGTGGGGAAGAGAAGCACATTGGGATGCAGCCTAGTGACAAACGAGTCCCTCCTAACTCTGTGTATTAGCCCAGGAGTAATTACTGCACAGCCATGGGCTGAAAGCACTGTGGATATCCCCTCTCTCCTCAAGCCTGTACAAGATGCCCAAGCAAAAGTGACTCCAGAGAGTCAGAGGAGAGGTGTGAGGCTTCCCTTTGCACCAGGAGATCCCAAGGGAATTTGCACTCCTGTGCAAAGCTGCTTGATTTGTGGAAAGGGCAGCTGGAAAACAGCGTGCCCCAATATTTTTGGTTGCATGTTGCCATAAAATCAGAATAGCCGACTCCTCAAAACAAGGACATTCTACATTTTAGTTAATACCTACTTGTTCCGGACATCTGGAAGTCTGAAGCTTCCCTCCTGCCCAAACTAAAATGCAAAGGACATCTGGAAATCACTGTAGCAACACGTGAGCCAAGCATTTCTTCTATGTTCAGAACATCATTTGGTTCCTTTATTTGCCTGTTAAGAAAACACATAATTTTGCTTTAAAAGTCTAAAATGAGTAAGACAGAGGGCTGGATTTTCAGCTGGTGAAAACCAGTACCAACTCCAGGCGAGCGAGAACAGTTTGTGTACCTGGAACAACTGGGAAATTACATATAGATCAAATCCATCAGCAATTTAAAAATACATATGCATCCCTCCTCCTCCGTGGGGAGGAGTCCAGCAAAAATACTAAACCAATTTAAAAAATAATATGTAAATGTAACCTTGAGATTATGGGGGAGAGGAAGGAGCAACGGAGCAGTAAAAAGCTCGGGGAAGGTTTGATTATATGTTTTCAGCAAGGTATAACATTAGCATTGTCACACCTTTCCCTGCTCTACTTGTATCATTAGCTTTTATTAGCACACTGGCTTCATCCCATACTGCTTTATGACACGCTGTAATGTAAATCAATGCAGTCCCTCCCAGATGACTAATATAAGCTAGCGCAACAATAAAAGAAAGGCTTGACAGATGGGAAGCCAACAGAATACTGCAGAAGGCTGTTAAACTGATTTTTCACCATTTTATATCAAAGTACGCAGCTGGAAGTATTTTTTTCGTTGTTTTTTTTTTTTTTTTATAGGCGAGATGGCTTGGAAAGATAACTCTTCGTCAGGGAATACTGCAGGTTCTCCAGAGCTTGAAACATCTGAGTTGTTCTTGACCCCAAAATCCACCCTCTGGTTCCTTGTGCCTGCTGTTGACCCAGTTACACTGATAGAAATCATCCTACCAGCCAGGGAGTTTATTGCCCCATGGGAAGTGGATTAAAGCAGCAATTGCCCATCTCTTCTGGTTGTGCACATTTCACCTCCCTGCCTGGACCTAGATGATGCTCCTGAGACACTTCTCCATAGGAGGCTGTGGGTGCTCAGGCTTTGTACATTCTCTGCCTAAATGACCAGCCAGCACCACTGCCAGCTCAGGAGCCTGTGTGAGGACTCCCCATCTCCTTCCCAACCCAAGTGGCTGGGTGAACTGAGATGTTTTTGGCAGGAGGGAAAACATGAGGCTCCCTGAAGCTCTGCAGATCACAAGTCTCTGGAGAGACAAGAGGCCTGAAGTGGCAGGGCTATGGGATTCCCATCACCAGGGATTTGCTCCTTCTTTTTGCAACCCAACAGATACTCTGGCCCTAGAAGCTGCCAACAACGTTTCAGGTGCAGCAGCGTTGTGCTAGATGTGATAGGCCAGAGGCACAAACTCCTTGAAGGGCTTTTGCCACCTACTTTAGCAGGTGGCAGCCTGAGTTTTAGCTTAATTATGTTCATCGGGTTGACAACCTGAGAGGAGAGGGTGGTTATCAGCTCCGGAGCGGGGTGTCAGCAGGGAGCCCCGTGCCAAAATCAAACTCCCTGGTGGAGATGCAGACATCTCCACCTCCCTGAGGAACGCCAAGGTGTTGGCTGGTCACAGCTACCACACTGCAAAGCGAAATGTCTCCTCTAGGTCCATGCTCACAATTCAGCAGAAGTGAGTGCTCTGTCTCCCCAGCTCTTTTGAAGGTGCTTGGCTGGACTCCCCTACAACGACACTCGTTCTGGCCTCCCACCACCTCCAAAACACGAGTCCTTCCCCATTTAGGGATTAGTTAAATAACACCTCAGGAGTTACATGTCTGGTGTCCACCCCAGCTGGGGGTCTAAGATCTCTGTTCAGGGAGGGATCATTATGCAAGGGACAAAGAAAAACCAGACTAACAGAAAGAATTACCATTTAGGACACAGGCTGAACTCGCTGTGGTAAAATCCGCATTGCAATGTGAGGAGAGTCAGAGCTTAAAGTGTTTTTAAGTAGAACATAATCAAGACAGGTCTCCAGCCTGGCAAGAATATGAGAAATGTGGGGGGAAATAATTTAATGTTCAGCTGGAAGAAACAGCCCCAAGAGCCACCTCTGCCTTTACAACAGGCAACAGCAAAATTTGTGGCTTCCTCACAAAATTTGGGGCATAACAAAGGCAAAAGCAACACCTAGGGTTCAGCACACCTCACATCTACTAAAGCGTCGATTATTAAAGCGCAGAGCTCTGCTTCATCCAAATTCTTTTTGCAAAGGAAATTAATTTTAATGTAAATTAGGTGCCTAACTTATAAGGCAGTGTAAAGACTTTATAATGCGTTTTACCATCAAAGCTGGCTAAGACTTTAATTCTTAAAAAAGGCGACTTCACTGATCAAAAATATCTTTGTTATCTTTGCATAAATTGGTGCTGACTCCTGAAAACTTAGGAGAAAGAATATTATTTATTGCTTGGTCCAGCCCAACACTCCTTCCACAGCATCTCTGCCACCACACGCTCCACTTTCCTGCACGTATAGATTTGGCACTGACCAGAAATCCCCCAGAAAATGTAGTCCCATCCATACAGTCACCTTTCATGTTCCCAAATCACCATTTTTCCCCAGGTCACTGGATTCCGCATGGTCACATTTCATTTGGAGATCACTGCTTTGGAAAGCAGTCTGTAAAATAGATGCTCTATCATTAAACGAAAATGCAGAAAAGTGCATTAAGGGACTGCCTTGACTTTTCGTTACTATCCTATGCTTTCCACCTTTTACAAATAAGCTATATAAAAAGAAAACACACAGCAACTGGAATTACTTACCGTGTTTTCACTCCAAGTGACTGCAATTTTTAAATATCTTAAACGAAACAGAAAGAGGAACGTGACATTTCAAATTTCTGGTCTGAAATAGTCTTTTTGGCTTTTGCCAAGCTCTAAGAGCTACCCTTAACAGTGTAACATTAGTATTATGTTAGAAGCTGGGCTCTGTTAAGTGTTATCTCCAACATTACACGATAAGGGCAATTATGTGCTGTGCTTCCATATTTCACCTCCCTTTTTTGCAGTCTGGGGTCCGAGCAACAAGCCCTTATACGAGGCACTGAGATGTAATTTCCCCCGTGTTGGATGTTCTCCACGTGCAGGTCCAAGATTAGTATGAAGTGAAAATTATATTGCTCAACTACAGCTTTACTGATCTCCAATTACTATTCAAAACAGAGCGCATGGTCTTAGATAAATGATATTCTTAATTAAACATGTATGTATTAAGTTATTTCTTTAATTATAGTATCTCCACCACCTTGCAATGTTTTACTGTGCATTAAATTCAATTTCTGGGGTTATTATGTATCCAACGGGTAATTGTCAGCTCTCCTTTCATGGGGCTTATCTGGGCTCGCTGTGGCACATCTCTTCATCCCTCTTCTTGGGCAATGATAGAGTCACGAGAGCCTCGGGACGGAGCCTGGGGGCTGCTGGAGGCTTTGCTTGCGCTCCAGGTGCTCACTGGGAGCCCGTAGTGAGTGCACATGGCACCCTGGGCACCCAAGGGTGCTCCCATGCGGGTGCAGAAACCCAAGCCACCAAATTCCAGGGCTTTTGCTGCCTCTAGGCTGAGGGAAATGAGGAAACCTAGAGACATTAAAGCCACTATGGAGCTAGGAAACTTCATTTTCCTCGGGGTTTTAGCGATTAATGATGCTATTATTGCTAAGCTCCCTCTTTTCAAGTTCCCCCTCCTTCAGGGAATTCAAAATTCCTCTTTTTTCTTTCCCATATGAATGAACGTCCTCTTCTTCGTTTTTTCCCCCCATAAATCACATGCGGCACATCAAAGAGAAAATCAAATCTCTGACCCACTCTGCTTCAGACAGAGCCAAAGCCACTAAAAACGGCAGGGTCAGCCAAACTGATTAAGTATTAAATATTTAAAGAACTGGAGAATCCATAGTCTTATTTTACTGACCTGCACGAGGCAGTTTATTGAGGTTTGTTGAGTCTCTCATTTAACTTTAATAATAAATAAGCCAATCATGCAACATTCACTGCCACGAACGTCCTCCTACCTCCACAGACCCCAGCTTACCAAGGAGCAGAAATCAAACACCCGACTTTGTGGCTCCGGAGTCCCACCTGGAGATGTCTGCAGAAAGTCAGCAAAGGGGCTCCAATGAAGCAAAGGAAAGCAGACCTCCATGGTATCCACATGGTTAGGAATAGCCTGCTCACTATAGAAATAAAGGCAGGCAGGTTTAGCACAGGGATCTGCAGGCTTGGGAGCAAGTCCAGGTCCATCTCTGGAGAGATCTGGCCTTGGCTCCCAGGAAAACCTTGGGCTTTCCAGGCACCTTCAGCAAATCTGAAGGATGGAGATTTTCCTTTTTTGTACAATTAGGACAATTTTTCTTTTTCTCTATTGAAAGCCTACCGATCAGCAGCTGTCATCTTCTAGGAGCCCAGCACCGCGAGATGCTTCTCTCTGCTGTAGCTGTTAAATAATAAAAATAGCAATAAACCCAGAGCAGGCACAAGAAGAGTGCACAGTAACGTTCTCAGCTGAGTTGAGCACATATTAATTCCGAAAGGGATAAATCTATATATACACACAAGATTATGGGCCACTCTTCCCTTCACCTGAATAACAAGGCTTTGTACCACACAGCCTGCACCACGGGCTGCGTCTCCTCCGTAATCCTAAGCGGCAGATAATAAGCTTGATGTGAGCAGCACTGACAGGCAAGAGGTGGAAAGGAGCAAATCCAGGGAGCTGCCTCCATCTCTGGGCCACGAGTGCCGGTGGAGGCGAGAGGGAAAACTCCACTGCTTATGACAGTAGCAGAACCAGGTGCATCACCTACAGAGGAAAACGGAAAAAAATGTTGGTTTTTTTGAATTGTTTTTTTTCTTAATCTACAAGTCACCAAATTACAGGGAGGAAGTTGTTTTCCTCTCTCTCAGTGTAAATTGGTAATTTACACTGCTGTAGACACGTGAATTTACTAGGATGTCTTTCTGCTATCTCCTTAAAACAGGAAAAAAAAGGACAGAAGAGATCAGCAGAAAATCTAGAAATATGTTACCATCTTTCCTTCATTGAAAAATCATGAATATACATGATTTTAACGCATTACTATTTCTAGCTACTTTGATTTATATTATGGATAACGTGTTTATATAAAGCTAATCTCCGCAAGAGGCAAAAGGAAAAGGAAAAACAAAACAAAAAAAAAGAAAACAGAGAAACACTGGGAATCAAACACCCGAATTAAACTAATCTCTCAAGTAGGTCACACAAGAACTTGCAAAGCATCCCAGGTTTCTGGGACAGCTTATTACTAAGGTTTGTTAACACCACACACAGTTTATGAGGACACACAGCCAAGAAAAGGGAGTAAAGGGTGAGCTTTTCAAGGCCGGTGAAGACAGTTACCCCATCCAGCCTGGGAAAACTGATCCCAAATTCAGTTTGTCATTTACCACTTCTGATGTCTCATCAGTGGTTCCCTATTACATGTGCAAAACACTAACTTAGTCCAGAGCAACCATCTTCTGCATGACCCAGGTATAACTGCATTTTTGCTGCAAGAGCAACCTTGCTGTCCTGCAGGATGCTCAGGGCTTCTCCTGCATGCAGGCAAGGTTATCTTGCTCTGGAAGTAGGACACGTGTCCCCAAGATGATACAGAGTATTGCCCCAAATGTCCATCCCTGAGGGACACTACTAGCAGCAGGTTATCATTCAGATTTTGCTCTGTTGATCAACACTCTTTTTAGGGCTCAACAATCCAGCCAAATTTCCCCTCAAATTATCGTCTACTTACCCGATCCTTAAGCCACCAGTTTGGCTACAGAGATACAAAGATGTTTCTAGAACCATGGCAGAAATCCAGAGAACTGCTGCTCTCCCCATGCTCACACAGCCCAGCATCTCTTTGGAGAAAGCAGGAAGGTTACCTCAGTAAATCCATGCTAGCTGCTCATTCAAAGGGACAGGGTTGTTGTTGGAAATAGCTTTGAGGATTTGCTCCATAATGTTCCTCGCAAGGACTAGAATGCTGCTCACAAACCTGTGTCTCCTCCTTCTTGAAAGCAGGTGTGATAGTTATCTTTCTCCAGGCATAGGAGCCTTCCCTAAGTCTATCACCTCTGCTTCTGCAGGCAGACAGACACCTTCACCATCCACAGGAGGGTCTCCAATGCCCACCACCATCCTCTTTCTGTTCACACACACAGTTGGTGGAAGCTCAGCTGACTGATGTTTCCCCTGATGGCACATCATCTTCACTCCTTTTCCAATGCCCTAATTCCTGTTATTTAACTGCAGAACTTCAGAGAGAGAAAAAACTTTTGTTGTGTTGTTGAAAATGCCAATTTTCCAGCCTCCCCCCTGTTAGAAGTTTCCAGTCACTGTTCTGTTGATGGCCCTATCTAGTTGGTCCTCCTTCCTTGCAACCGGGGGGGTCTCTAGGATCTCACAGCATGGTTGAGCTTAGCAGGAACCTCTGGAGATCCTCTATGTGTATGCAGAAGGTGTAGGCATATCCTTAACCAGAACAGCCAGGAACAACCACCCATTACAGCAAAGGCCTTCAGAAGGTGGGAGCAGCCAACCCTCACCTGCAGCAGCAAGTCACCAAAGGGTGGGTGCAGGGGAAGCAGCCTGGGAGAAGCAGTCAGTTTGAGATGATATCTACCTGCCTCTATATTTCAGCCAAACCTTAAATGATTCATGAAATCTAGCTTTTTCTGTTGGTGTTTTCCAAAATACAAGATGTGCCTTGTTTATTCTACTGCCGTTCTATGTGAATGAAATGCGCACTGTTCAAAAAATCGCATCGGTGTCATTGGAAATAATGATCTAAATGTATTCCAGGACATAACCTTTAATTCCCCAAGTGTTGTGCAAGATGCAGCAGTTAAAGGAAAAGATATCTGAGATATTTTGAAGAGGCTACATTAGCCTGTCTCTACAGACTTTCTGAAGGAGGTCTTGTTACTCAACATCTTCCATTGACATTTCAGTTGTATTTATGTGCTCTGTTTCTTGCTGCTTTTTTTTTTTTTTTTTTTTTTTTTAAAGAGGTTGCTACCTAGAATAAGAGAAACGATTTCAAGGCATACTCAGTGATGTAAAGAAAAGATAGGTTAAAAATTGATATGCAATACTTGCTAATATTTCAGTGCAGAAAACAAAATCTGTTTTCCAGAGCACTTAATCCTGATGGACACTCATAGAGCAACTTATGGAGGTTACCATTATGAGGATGTTTCAGTTCCTCTATGTAAGGACTCAGAGAGAAGCTGAGGAGCTGGGTTTTTTTTTTTTTTTTTTTTTTTTTT